>NC_088781.1:27918284-28221856 GCF_958450345.1 Calliphora vicina
AACTGTAGTGGTGTGAGTTTGCATTTCACTGGTCTAGATAGACATATAAAAACATTAATAACAAATTAAAAAAATACGTTTTCATGTGTTTTTGAAACTAAATTTTTAAAAAGATCTGTATTTATTATATTTCAAGTTACAGTAGGGTCTATTTATATATAAAAATCAATAAAAAAAAAATATTTCGAAAAATTCCATTCCGTAATAATTAAAAAAAAAGTGTTTTTTTTACAAAGACATTCCCCAGAAGTTCCTTTAAATGATGTATATAGTCATTGGACGGGCTTCGACTGTCTTTTTTTGGCAAGCTATATAACATTCTTAGAAAAAAAATCAGTGTATTTGAGAACCAAATTTAAAGAACTATAACTGGAAATGGAGAAGACCATAAATATAAGATATACACTTAATAAAAGCCCATATCAATGTTAATCTGTATTTTGAAGTATGAATTTCTATATGGTAAAACAATTCAGATATATCTAATTTAGTAAAGCAGTAAAATATTAAAAAAAATTATCGAAAATATGATTCAAAATTTGTTGAACTTCTGGCGCTTCTGTCAAGAAACCGAAATGTCCAATCGAAAAACCCATTTGTATTGGAGGAGAGCAGATTGTCAGCTTCCGAAAAAACTTAGTTTTTCCAAATTCTGAAGATACCGATTTTCATAATTTTGTCCACTTAGATTTTGATTTGGAGCCACAGCGCACTGGTTTGTCGTTTTAAAAAAAAGTTTTCTAGTTTGTTTTTAACATATGCATTTTTTTTGGTTTGGATAAAACCAAAGTAAATACAGAAATATGTTATTGACTTTTGGTCAAAATAACATCTCACGTATAAGTATTATGAAATTGATTAATAATAAACTGGTGAACTCAGTAGCTCACTGAAACTTCAAGTTTAAGTTAACGACTCGGTATTATAATTTATAAATGAATTGTGTTTACCCGATATGAAAGCCAAATTAAAAAAAATTTTAATGTCATTAGAAAAAAACATACATTTTTGATCAATCTACGTCAATTCCTTGCAATTGCAAATTAAAACTTATTATATTACAACATATTGTTATATTATATTACGGCTTACGAAAAAGGACTCGATTTGCCCAATGGAACGTTAGAACCTTAAACCATACCGAAAAACTCGCACAGCTAACAACTGAGTGCTAAAGTTTTTATATTGACGTACTTGGTATCAGTGAGTTGATGTAGACAGCGAGCAGACTAATTCTACTGCTGACCTCATCCAGTTTTCTGGAATGCTAAACGAATTAAATCATAGTGCTTGTCTACGTCTCTGAGCGGTAACAGGCATTAAAAATTCGGCATTCAGTTAAGCATCTTATGTTGTTTGCACGCCATACATTTAGCAGCTTGGTAAATGCCGTACGCGCTTCTGTATGAATATCTATGGAACATACCGTGGAATACCAACAGAGCATCAACGCTGAAATAAGAACAAATATGGATGGATTGGACACAATGTTCGAAAACAACGAGGAGCCAAACTGTTCTTTCTTAGTGAAACCAGTACTACCATGAAACAGAAATAACTGCAAATGTTGGATGGAATCTGCATATCAAATACTATGAGTACATATCGAGCCCTTAGCGCCAAATTATCGTAAGTGACAAAACACAAATTTTACAGGAGAAGGTTTTTTTTGATTATATTGAAATTTATACATAGAATTAAAAATGTTATGATGCGATATAATATAATTTCGTTCCAGCTATTTGTCTATTTTTCAAAAATATTGATAACTTTTGACAATTAAAAATTCATGTTTGTGTAAAATGTTTTTTATTGAATTTTTGCATAGATACAAATTTTTCGAATTGCAATTAAATTTTGCAATTTCGGTTTGAAATTTGTTTTCCTTTAGAATATTTTATGAAAACTTAGCTTTCAGAAAGTAGAAATTCCTTATAAATCCTCTTAGAAATTTTTTGCGATAACTTAAAAAGAAAAAAAGTTATTTTTTCCAAAAAAATTTGCGAAAAATCGCCTTTTTAAATTTTTTTAAATTCAAATGCATATAACTTTGGACTTAGTCATTATTTTTAAACAACTCTTTTTCCATTTGACACATACATGTGTTGTTAGTCCAATAAAGGAAAACTGGAGAAAATCGGAAAATACTTGGATACGCTGTTATCAAAAAACTAGAGTAGGGTGGGTAAAAATTTTTAAAATTTAATTTTCAAATGCGAATATCTCCTAAGCTGTAAGAGATAATTGACAGCTACTAGGTTTTTTAGTAGTGCTCGATGAGAAGATTCTATTTGTAATCTTTTTTTTTTAAATCGGAACTCAAACCAAGAAATAATATCGTTTTAAAAATATAACATACCCGAGGTGTCCTACTTTGAGGGCCCTTGGTAGCTCCCCTGTTGGGCCCATGAAGTCCACGTTCAAAACTTAAACTCGAAAACACTTCTTCTTTGCGCATGGGAAATTTCATTCAAACCAATCTAACCATTTATAAGTTACAGATTTATTTCCCTCTTTTTTTATATACCACTGAGTGTCGCTTACGATAAAATTTGTTTAATGTAAAAAATAAACATTGACTTACGATAAAATCTTACCCCCTATATTTTTGATGTTATTAACAATTTTGATATTCTGAGAACACATCAGTCGGTCCATAAAATTTTAATTTCTGCAATAAAACAAAAATTTTAAAAATGTCGCTTACGCTAATTTGGGGCTAACGGCTCGATATATTAAACTAATGCAAAACCTCTTATACACTTCAAAGGATACGGTTTAATTTTTTATTTTTAAATGATCATAACTTTAAAAAGTGAATGATTAGTAACGTAAAATATTCCAATCAAAGGTGTTTTTCTATGGTCTACAGATATGTCACTGATTTTTCGAAAAAAATTAAACACAAAAGTTATGCAAGCTATCTGGATTAAGTTCAATTATTAAACAACATTTTTCAAGTTCCAAGTTTTATCAGAAAACACAAGGTCAATTTATTTACGATTTCTTAAGGAATTCATTATATAACGAATACATTGTTTGCAAAACCAAATTTTAATTATTTATTTACATAAATACAGAAGCAATTGTACTTGTGTTCGAAAAATTCTGTTGCGTATAAGTATTAGGAAATTGGATCATGATAATCAACGTCCCTGTGAACTCACTAAATAAATGAAACTTGTTTCAATGTTAATAGCCTGTTTCACAATATCGAATGAAAGATTTCGTTTGCACTCTAAGGGAAAGAAGACTGATTTTGGTTTCTCTAATTTCATATTTATGTAAAGGAATCAGTTTCGATATTCTGACACGGGCTATAAGCAAACATGCGATTTAATAACTATAACTTTTAGCATAAAAATGCTTGACTGCAAGCGATAAACTCAAAAACTATTGCGTCGTTAATGGGGACAAGATAAATTTTACTAAAAACAAAACTACGTAAGTCAAATCAATTTTGTTCATATATTTTGCATGATTTCTTATATGTTGTTTCCAAAAAGAAAATAGTTGTTCAAACGTTTTTTATTTATTTTTTAGTGAAGCGTATCTCGGAGAGAGCGTTCTGCATCGATGAAAATAAACAGCAGTCGGACTGCCCATGGTCTGCACTATATCGGGTAAGGTAAAACTTCCCAACCACTTTTTAACAAGTACTGCACGGCCACATGAGCGTTGTCATGATGAAATATTACGATTTCATATCATAGCCAGTGCTCGCTTTAAATTAATCAGTTGTATTCTGTATCCATTTTTCATCGGAAGTAATGATTCGGTGCAAAAAATACTTTCTTTTGTAGCGTTCAAACATAATTTCGAACATGCAAAATTGTCTTTCAAGGTATCTCGAGTTCAATTCGTATGATAACCAATATTTTTTGCCTTAAGATGAATCCAGCTGCTTGCAAACATTTTATAATTGCTGCCCTTACTGCATTTGAAAACAATCTTCATGGAGTAATGCCTCCATTAAAAATACCCAGCAAATCAAGAGCTAGTGTAAGTTGTGTGTGACCTGCAAAATGCGACAGACGTGCTAAAATTAATTAGACTTAATTTATTTCATATAAAACCCTACATAAATGGATAAAAGAGGAAACCCCATTACTTTGTGCTACGATTTAGCACTTGCTCTAGTTCTAGACAGTCGTCCATAGAGAGTTGACCGTTCTTTTATCTCAAACTGAGTCTACAACAACCATTAATTAGAAGCCAACATTGCCCCATGATACTTAGTTTATCATTAGCAAGTCGGCTATAGTCGGGTTGTATACTGGATATTTCTTTCAAAACTAAGTAAGTAGTTTACTCTATGAAAATTTCTTTAGTTCAATTATCGTAAAATAAAATTGTCCCATATTAGCTGAAAAAACTAAATCAACCAACATGGTATCAGTATTAATTTCTTGGTTAATTTAAATACTACCAAAATAATAGTGGTTCTTTAAAACAAAAACACCATACCACACTTACCATCTTCTCAACAATTTCGAGCATCTTAATTCTTGCGCAAACACTTGGTTACATTCTCCAATCGTGATAACGATTACAACGTATTAAATTTGTAGCAACATTGACTATGACGACGACAATATCAGCAACCACCCATCACCTTGTTGCAGCAGGAGTTGATGTGATAACCATAAATTATATGCGAATATCCAAGGAAACACAATATCCTTTGTTTCTTCTGCCTCAGTGAAAGTTAACAACTCAGAGACATGCATAAGAATAACTGATGTAAAAAGTAATGATTTGCCAAAGACTCTGATGCTATATTCTGAATTCCCATTCAGACTGTGAGTGCATGTGTGTTTTTGATGTTAACGACAATGATCTTTAAATATTTCACTACAACAAGTTGAAATACTTATGCAATTGTATTGCGAATGGGGTGGTTGAGTTTTTTTGGATAGTAAATGAATGCAACCACAGTTGCAACATTTGCTGGAAATTATTTATTCATTTTTGTGCACTCTATAATAGGTGATGGTTGGTGATTTGTGTGTTTGTAATATAACAATATTTTAACTCGCCTTGATTTTGAACAAAATGCCGTTGTATTTCCACGACATACTCACTTTGTTAATTCGCCTGGATTTGTACGTCTACAACTTGCATATGTATTCCAATAGAAATGAGTATATCCTTTTTGAATTGTATTATTATATATATTTATACCCTACACCACCATAGTGGGGAGGGTATTATGCGTTTGTGCAGATGTTTGTAACGCCCAAAAATATTAGTCTAACACCTACCTTAAAGTATACCGATCGACTTAGAATCACTTTCTGAGTCGATTAAGCGATGTCCGTCCGTCTGGTTGGCTGGCTGGCTGGCTGGCTGGCCATGTAAACCTTGTGCGCAGAGTACAGGTCGCAATTTTGAAGATATTTCGATGAAATTTGATACATATTATTTTTTCGGCTCAAGGACCAAGCCTATTGAAACTGGCTGAAATCGGTTCATTATTTCAACTAGCCCCCATACAAATGTCCTCCCGAAATTGGATTTATCGGTCATAAATGTTTAATTTATACATGTATCTCCACAAATTCCGCTCCAAATAAGTTTTATATACACAAAATTCATGTCACCAAATTTTGTTACGATCGGTCCATAATTAGTCATAGCTCCCATATAGACCCGCTTCCGAAAATCACATTAACGTGCATAAATCTCTTAAAAATGTTGGTAAACACACAAAATTCAACATAGTTAACTTCAATATACACATAAATCACACGACCTAATTTCATGGTGATCGGTCCATAATTGGGCATAGCCCCCATATAAGGCCCACTTCCGAAAATCACTCAAAAATATAAATTATTGAAATTTTAAAAGAAAATTTTTGTTTGCTCTTTTACTTAGTGTAGGGTATTATATGGTCGGGCTTGACCGACCATACTTTCTTACTTGTTTTTATTTTTTTACGTTTATTATAATACACTGTCCAACAAATTGAGACTTTCGATCGGAACAGAATAGCGGCCCTATAATTCTGAAAGGGCATGATTTGAAATTTAATCGCAAATATTGGTGATATTTTAAAAAACAATTTCGAACCACCGTAGGCCCGACATATCTAAAAAACTAATAAAAGATCGAACAAATTTAAAAAAAATAAATAAATAAACCTAAATAACTCTTGACCTAAATGTGATAATTTGCATATGTATATATATTTTTTGTAGATCTTCTCTAGGACTATTTATATTTTAAATATGAGCTCTTTCGAATCATAAATAGATTTTTTGTGATTTTTTTTTAAAAATGTGGCGTGTAATTTTGCTAATTAAGCGTCAAGAGCTTTATTTACAACTTTGGTATCTTTGGTGACCCCCACTGAAATTTTCCGGCAAAAGATTTCGTCGAATATTTTGATCCTTAAATGTCTTTTTTGAAAGGTCTTTTTTAATTTTCTCGAAAAAAGGATCAAATTGACCCCTAAGGAGAGGAGCTAGAGGGTTAAGATCTTCCACAAAAATGATCCCCATAAAATTCCATAATACAACTCGGACCATAAGAATTCTCTCAGATATTAACTTACAACATTTTTTTCAGTTAGTATACAGCTCCATTCGATCAAAAAATTAAAAAAAAATAAAAAAAATTCAGACCAGCTGGACTATATGTTTATTCTACAAAAAGGCTCTACTCAAGATGCCCTTTCAGAATTATAGGGTCGCTATTCTGTTCCAAAAATGCTGTTGGACAGTGATATTATTCCTGTCTTTAATTTCTAGGCCTTACAATATGTAATTAAATCTTAAGATATCATAGTAAATCAGCTCTGCGCAGCCTTGAGCTCTCTTGAGTTACTGTACGTAGCCTTGCGAGCGGGTTCGGATGATGATGCAATTTTGATAAATACGCTTCACGAGTTTTTCTCAATTCATCCTTGGCCAAGCGTACATCTAAGTCTCTGTGGATGTTCTCGTTTCTTATGTACCATGGAGCTCCCGTCATGGTTCTAAGAATTTTTTATTGTGCCCTCTGTATAAGATCTATACTGGTATTGCTTTCTGTTCCCCATAATTGGATTCCATAGGTCCAAATTGGTTTTAAGACTGTCGTATACAGGATGACTTTGCAGCTAAGGCTTAATTTCGATTGGTGGTGGATTAGTTAGTCTAAATTAGAAGCTTTAAGTTTCATGTGGAGCCGCTTGGCTTCTATGTACCGACGCCAAGTAAGACGTCTATCTAAATGAATGCCAAGGTATGTAACGTGATCAGACTGTAGGATGTTCACACTGTTTAGTGTCACTGGTGGACAATTTCCTCTCCTAAGTGAAAACGTTATGTGCTTGCTTTTAATTTCGTTCACTTGTATTCTCCAATTTTTAACCACGTATCCACGTGCCTGAGCTAATTATCACATTTAAGTCCACATGAGAACTAAGAATTGCAGTGTCATCTGCAAAGGTGGAAATGGTTAATTCTTCAGACTCGGGCAAGTCTGAGGTATAAAATAAGTACAGGGTTGGTCCTAGAACACTTCCCTGAAGTACACCAGCATTGATCGCATAGTCGGTTGTCACATAATCGCCGCATTTTATCCTAAACATCCGATAGGTAAGACTCTAGTATTTTGTGAGTGCTAGAAGACAGTAGGCATTTAATCTTGTTTATTAGACCTTGTCAAAAGCCTGGGCAACATCTAGAAATATTGCCGAACACTACTTTTTTAGTTCGAAAGATATTCGTATCTTTCCAGTTAGGTGGTTAACTTGCTCAATTGCTACGTGATGTTTACGGAATCCGAATTGATGATCTGGGATCATGTTTTGACTATTTAAGAATATTAAAAATTTCCCTTGGATTATTCTCTCATATAGTTTAGACAAACAAGGCAATAAGCTAATAGGTCTGTAGGATGATGCCAATGTCAAATCCTTTCCTGGCTTGGGTATCATTATAATTTGGGAGATTTTCCAATCATTCGGTAATACTCCTAGAGACAAGATCGCATTGAATAATACTGTGAGCACAATAATTGCCACATCTGGTAGGTTTCAAATCATGGAAGGTGTATTTAAATCATAACCTGGTGATTTTTTTTAGCTTAAGATTGTCCTTTATGATCTTCTGAACTTCTTCTATACTAACATTGATTAGTTCGGAGTCTGTTTCTATGCGAACAGGTAAATCACAGAATACAAAATTATTTGATGGGGAGTTTAGTTGGAACACATTACTTAAGTATTCAGCGAAAACTACGGCTTTATCCTTTGCACTACGTGCCCAGGAACCATCAGATTTTCTTATCGGACTTTGACCCTCTACCGATGGCTTTTATGTTCTTAGCTGCCTTCCCAAGGGAGAAGTTTGTGTGCTTAGTACTGGTTAAACTTTCAATATAGTTTCGATTTCAGCGATCCTCTTCAGACTGAAGGGCTCTTTTTAATTTCTTTCTTTCAATGGACAGCCTCTGCTTAGCAGCAGGGGATCTGTTGTGTTGCCAATCTCTTCTACATATCCTCTTTTCGATGAGGAGTCTATTAATTTCTACATTAGAAATACACATTTTACACGCAGAGAAAAATATAGTTGGGCATGGTTACTGTAACCATTTCAATATTGTTACAAGTTTTTTAACTATATTATAGTCACAGTAACCATTTACATGATTGTGGTAACCATAATATGGTTAATTTACGATTCACATATATATGGTTACAGTAAACAAATATATGTTTGTGACAACCATTCATATGATGAAGGACTTATCATATTATGGTGCTCTCGGCTTAAGGCTTATCATAATCTGAGAACAACATATTATGATAAAATTATTCATCATAAATATGGTTGCCACAAACATATATTTGTTTACTGTAACCATATATATTGTTGATATAATCATGTGAATCGTTAATTAACAATATTATGGTTACCACAATCATGTAAATGGTTACTGTGATTATAATATTGTTAAAAATCTTGTAACACTATATAAATGGTTACAGTAACCATGCCCAATTATATTTTTTCTCTGCGTGTAGGTTTAGGAGGAGGAGGTATTACTATATAAATACAGATTTTGTACAGCTCCACTACATTCGCATTAACCGTTTCTGTTACCATTACCTCTCCTCTATTTTCTTCCATTTCACCATCTGCACAATGAAACCAAAAGTCTTTTATGCAAATGCCATAAAAACTGTTGACTTTTTATCTGCCTCACGCCCTTTTTAACTGCATGTTCCATTCCTTCTTATAAATTTTTACAAATTTTCCAGTTGCATTTTAACTAGTTTGCATAAATGCATGTTGCACACACTCAAACAACCTCATACCCATGAAGGAAGACAGCAGAAACATCACCAAAAGCAGGAACATGCATAAATACTTGTTTGGAGGATTTTGGAATCCTATAGTCTGAATTTCGTTTGGTTGGGTGGCTGGCATTCGTTTGTTATTCATGAAATTTTATTTTTGGTTAAATTATTTTAACGCTTATAAATTTGTTGTGAAGTTCTTGTAGAAAATGTATTTTTTTCCTTTTCTTTTCTTTTGCATTACACGCGTCTGTTGACATTCCTTATTTTTTGGTTTATTTGCGTATGCGTGTAATAAGATTAACCTTAACTTGTATTTTTCTTTTTTTTTCTTCAAGTAGCTCATATGGTTACAAAGTATTTATGCAAATTTTAATTCTCTGGTTAAATGTGTTGGCATTGTTTAAATGCATGTATGCAATTTCGTAATAAAGTGTAAAATTTATTTAAAAAAAATACATACTTGAGTGTTTGGGGAACAAATTTATGATAATGCAATCAATTATGCTTCAAATTATTAAATCTATAAACTGAAACAATACAAAATTATAGCAGACAGGATCTTATGGCAACAACCTTCGGCACACGAAAAGGATCAAGAATATCGCATTGGATCGTACAAACTCTTTATGAATCATCAAGACTTGCACAACTAGAGCATCAAATGACATCATATATGATTGAAATATTAGGAAAAAGTGAAATGAGATGGAATGATAATGACGAATTTATCACAGGGAATGGTAATACTATACTCTAGAGTGGAAAGGAAATGGAGGCAAGAGTGGAGTTGGAATTATAATATCGAATAAATCCAGGAACTCCATCCAAACATAGAATCCTATATCAGATCGAGTAATAATATCTCGCTTCAAGAGTAGAGTATGAATTCTACGAAAAAGTAACAACCATGCTCAACGAGATCCGAAGAGGAGATATTGAAGTACTCATGGGTGACTTTAACATAAAGATAGAAAGTGAGAACACCAGCATCCGTACTACTATTATAACGCAAGGTTGTAGAGTTAGAAACAACAACGCTGAGCGGTTAATAGAATTTTGCCAAACATTTCAACTCGTCATTTGTGACTCCGTTTTCCCGCACTAGGATATACATAAATATACATGCACATCAGCGAGCGTGATCAGAAAATGGAGATTGTCAGAAACAGAAGAGGAGCTAACATTGAAAGTGATCATGAACTCATCACAGAAGAAATCAAGATATAGATAAAATGGCAAGGAAGAACAATCAGACACACAAGACGAAAACGGCTCTACCTACATCAACTTCAGAACAACGTCACTAGCAATACGTTAGCAGTAGTAATTCAGCTATCATCAACCCAACACCACTCATGTGAAGATATCATTTCAATATATTATCAAGTCACAGAAGACTGGGTATAGTGCAGCCATAAAGACAAACCTGGATATCAAACGACACTTGCAACTTAATTTCTCAAAGAAGGAAAGCTTCAACTGCACAACAACAATACTACAAGGCAGCAGTACCAACTGTCGACTAATCAAGTAAAGAAAGCAGCAAAAAGAGATAAAAGAAATTTCCTGGATGGGCTAGCAAAAGCAGTAGCATAATCATGACGAAGCTTCATCAGACGATAGATTGTCTCTCTAATCAAAGGTGTATCAGGAACTAAGCTGATCGCAGTGGTTTACTATTAACAACAATGATGAAAAGGCGCAGAGATGGAGAGGGCATTTTGTAGAAATTAGTAACGTCATCTGAAGATAACGAAAGAACAACAGTCCTGTACTAAATATCTTGAGAATTTCATGCAACCCTCCCAATCTAGATGAGACAAAAGAGGCCATCATAAAATTAAGAAGTGATAGTGCAGCTGGCGAAGATGGTATACCAAAATTCAACGGTTAGACATCGAAACCACAGATGAACTTCTACAGCCTCACATCAGTCTGGGAGAAAGAGAGACTACCTCAAACTTGGGAAAAAGGCGTAATTGTAAAGCTAACGAAAAGTGACGATTTGACATATCGCAATATCTGGAGAGGAGTTACTCTGCTTATATATATACTGACAGTCATAGCAGAGGGAATAATTCAAAACAATATAGGTAGAAATCTGCAAGATGAACAGGCATGTTTCATTTCAAATAGAAGCTGCTTATATCATTTCAATATTCTACGCATTAAAGAAAGCCTTCGATACTAGCAGACAAACTGCCATATGGAAATCATTCAGTAGGAAAGGAGTACACCTGACAATAACTCGAATCATTAGAGCTATGTACGAGTATGCATAACTCTCAGACCTTTACAACGGCAACATCAGTCAACCATTTAATACTTACTCAGGAGAAAAACAAAGATACCCTTTATCACGTCAACGGTTCACTATCGTGCTGTATTATATAATGAGCTATGTCTGTTTAGAGAGAAGAGGAAGGAATTATATAGAGTCTCTCACGCCAACTCGAGTATTAGAAGTATACGGATGATATTTGTCTACTTTCGCACAAAATCTTTAGCATGCGGGCGAAACTACCAGATCTAGGAAGATTACGGTTATAAAGAAAACCAAAGCCATGATAATTATCTATTTTAGCACAGAGATCATCACGCTAAAGAGATGAGGAATTAAATGGTGTCTCTCATACCAACTCGAGGATTTGGATTATGCGGATGATATTTCTACACTCTCGCACAAAATCTCCAACATTCAAACGAAACTACAAGATCTGGACAGATTACGGTTATCAAGAAAACCAAAGCCATGAGAATTATCAAGAAGATTATTCTACAAGGCCAACTTGTTAAATACGTAGATAGTTTCTACTATCTAGGCAGTATAGTAACAAGAAACAGGTTCAACGAGAGCAACATTCGGGCGACTGCATTCAGTATTGAGAAACTCTCAAATATCTAAACGAACCAAACTCTGAATATACAATGAATCGGAATAGACTTGGCTAATATCATCACGCAAAAATTACAGGTTGTCATCAATAAGTATCTCAGAATCATATTCACGTTATTCTGGCCCAACACCATTAGCAACATGGATCTATGGAATTTCACCAATGAGGAACCATTACTGAAACAAATAAAACTCAGAAAATGGACGTGCATCGGCAATATTATCAGGAAAATGCCCGATAGTATTACAAGGATGGAGGTAGAGTGGAATCTTCAAGGCTCAAGAAGTCGTGGTCCATCCAAATCCACAATGCACAGTGGGGCAGAATCAAAATTTTTTGGAAATAAATCTGACATTTCTAAACGGCTGGTCCGATAGGGATAAAATTTGAAGTGGGCGTAGACATGGAGTGCGTGTGCAATTTATCTCTTATAATTTCCGAGTTATAAGTCGAATTAGTTTTATTAGTTAGACAACTAAATTACGAATAACATACAAAAAATTTCAGAGCAATATCAATTATGTATCCAAAAATAAAAAAATAGTTGATTTTTGCTGTTTTTTTGGGCGAAAAGGTGATTTAACTCTTTTTTAATTAAAAAAAAACTTTCTTTAAGAATATATAACAATTTTATGTTAATCTGAAAGATATCTTTACGGAGAATATTTTGATATAAAAAACATGTCCTATTATTCGAATATGTCGCCGCTACGCCTTTCGATATTTGACCTATATTTTATCAAAAATTCAAATTTGAGCCACATGTTCTAAAATCCCAAAGCTGGGATCAGAAAACAAAAAGCAGCTTTGAAACCCTGATATGTTCCCTATTTATCGCTAAAGTATTTTCCCAGCCACGAAGGAAATGTGGACCCTATATGCAAAAGTGTTAAAAATACCATTTTTGGGATTTTCGCTCAAATTTTTAGGAATTGAGGGATTCCCTTTCACCTTTTGATAAATTTCATTGAGTTTCGTTAATAAATAAAGATTTTATTACATATTACATATTCATTGAGTTTCTAAAACTAAAATTTATATCAAAATTTTAATGGGATTGCAAATATTAGGAACAATTTGATCCACATTTATTCCGAGCTATATGTTTTTGTTTAGATAAGTTAATTTTTGGTCTTACAAAAAAAATTTCAAGTCAATATCTCAATTAGAATCCAAACATATGCCACTTTAAAACTCCGTCCTTCAAAAATATTACACTTTTTCATACTAAAAATTTTTTTTATAAATTTTCTTAATGTGGCTGACTCAGAACCAATGACTTGTGTTGAATAAAATATTAAGAAAATTTTTTAGTATGAAAAAGTGCAATATTTTGAAGGCAGATTCTTCATCCCCTAAACTGTTCTGGGTTCTGCAAATATTTCATAATAGCAACTGAATTTGTTACCAATCGAATGATTGCACATATAGAATTTGTCGATTATATCAATAGAAAGTCAGTTGATAAAGAAGAATTTCGGTTGAAGCAACCAAACTTTTGATACCCCTTCTAAAATTTTGTAGTCACAACTGTAAAATTCGGTGTTTAAAGTAGAATCATTCGATTGGTAACAAATTCAGGGTTCTGAAAGAACGTAGCATCATCTCCAAATATTATCATTGTATAAAGTTTATATACTAAATGAAAATAGCTCACCTAATTGTGTCCAATATTAATAATACATACATTTTGACTTCATGTTTTTCCTCAACCTAGTGTATCTTGAGGTTTCCATATAGACTTCAAAGTTTATCCTTTTCGTTTTTGAATTTATCCCTTATATGAATTATGTAAACGTAGGTACTATTTAACAGATAAGATTTACTTTAAAATGTCGAGCTATGCCAACAAAGATAGAGGAACTCGGGAACAAAATCAAATGCAAAGAGTGGAAGAGTGGTATAAATTGGTTCCAAGGCTTCGATCGCTACAAGCGTTCTCATAATGAATCCATTATCTTATCCAACATGTATTAGATATCAGATATCACAGCATTGTTTGTTTAACCCTTTAGATTTTAAACTTATAATCTCTTGATTTACTTTTGTATTACTAACTATTACAAAATTAAACGTTTAATTAATTTTTTTTTTTTATAAAAACACAATAACTTATAAAATATTATAAATTATGTTGACCTAAATACATAAATTAATTGTCAACACAAAATGGGTGGAGGAGCTCAGGCAGTAGGAATATACTTATTTAGCAGCAACAATAGCAAGAAAACAATGTACCGAACAGATATATACATACACATGTTAGTAGATGTAATAAAGAATCATGATATAATGATTCAATTAAAAGACAACTTGCATAAATTACTACTTTGGAATATTAAATGATTCTTATTGAAATATGAGCGTTCGTAATAGTCATAATGAATGTGTATATATAGTATGTATGTATAAATATAGACATAAGCATTATACATACATATAAACTTAAACTGTGCTTATGTATAAATTTTGCACACATAAACACATACAATGTATATATATGCATATAACAATAATGCATACTTGGCAACACAAATACTTGCTCGCATGTATCTCTCTGTATGCACATAAAGATTTATACTTGACGCATTGCAAGCTCGAAAACAAATATTTCACATACGCCATGCTGAACAAAACAATTCAATGGAATTCATATTTAGAGCAAAATATATGTATTTGCATCACTCATGTTTGCACTCGTACTTACTCTATCTGGTGTCTAGGAAAGTACAATAATTATCTATTGTTCAAGAAAGACCATTTAGACACTATACACCAGAGACTAATATAATTAATTTATTTAATTTTTCTTAAAATTTTATGGTATTATACAAATATTATTTAAATTACAAGCAGCAGTGTTCTGATGTGTAATTTGTATGAAATTCTTTAAAACAATTTCAAAATTTCATAAGTACCATTGAGGTTACAC
This sequence comes from Calliphora vicina, assembly GCF_958450345.1. Classification (NCBI taxonomy): domain Eukaryota; kingdom Metazoa; phylum Arthropoda; class Insecta; order Diptera; family Calliphoridae; genus Calliphora; species Calliphora vicina. Next base: position 27,933,409 of record NC_088781.1, read on the forward strand.
ACAATGAGCGTTTGAACATATCGATGGTATTAATATGTGTGCCGCTACTACAACTTAGTCAAATAAAAACTAGAATCCGGGACAAATATCTTATTGATATTTAATTCACTCAAATCCTACTGATAATTAGAAGACGAAATGGAAAAACATCGACAATCTGTGATCACTTTAATTTTCAATAAACACTAGAAATGGCCGTAAGTCAGTAAATAGTGGTCCAAAAAAAGACACTCATTATATGAAACTCAACTGAATCATAAAAGTGGCTATAAGTCGGTAAATACTAATCCAAATGCAAAAAGGACGATCATATGTGATCACTTATATTTTCAACCAATCAACTGAAACATAGAACTGGCTATATGTCGGTAAATAGACGTCCAAATAGAAAAAGGACGATCAGTGTAATCACTTATAATTAAAGCCAAAAATCGATTTTTCATACGAAAATCAACTGAAATATAAAAGTGGCTATAATTCAGTAAATAGTGGTCGATATGGAAAAAGGACGATCATCTGTGATCACTTGTATTTTCACCTAAAAATAAATTTTTCATACGAAAATCAACTGATACATAAAAGTGGCTATAATTCAGTAAATAGTGCTCCAAATGAAAAAAGGACGATCATCTGTGATCAATTGTATTTTCAACCAAAAATCGATTTTTCATACGAAAATCAACTGAAATATAAAAGTGGCTATAATTCAGTAAATAGTGGTCCAAACGGAAAAAGGACGATCATCTGTGATCACTTGTATTTTCAACCAAAAATCGATTTTTCATACGAAAATCAACTGAAATATAAAAGTGGCTATAATTCAGTAAATAGTGGTCCAAATGCAAAAAGGACGATCATCTGTGATCACTTGTATTTTCAACCAAAAATCGATTTTTCATACGAAAATCAACTGAAATATAAAAGTGGCTATAATTCAGTAAATAGTGGTCGAAATGGAAAAAAGACGATCATCTGTGATCACTTGTATTTTCACCTAAAAATCGATTTTACATAAGCAAATCAACTGAAATATAAAAGTGGCTATAATTCAGTAAATAGTGGTCCAAATGCAAAAAGGACGATCATCTGTGATCACTTGTATTTTCACCTAAAAATCGATTTTTCATACGAAAATCAACTGATACATAAAAGTGGCTATAATTCAGTAAATAGTCGTCCAAATGCAAAAAGGACGATCATCTGTGATCACTTGTATTTTCAACCAAAAATCGATTTTTCATACGAAAATCAACTGAAATATAAAAGTGGCTATAATTCAGTAAATAGTGGTCCAAATGCAAAAAGGACGATCATCTGTGACACTTGTATTTTCAACCAAAAATCGATTTTTCATACGAAAATCAACTGAAATATAAAAGTGGCTATAATTCAGTAAATAGTGGTCCAAATGCAAAAAAGACGATCATCTGTGATCACTTATATTTTCAACCAAAAATCGATTTTTCATACGAAAATCAACTGAAATATAAAAGTGGCTATAATTCAGTAAATAGTGGTCCAAATGCAAAAAGGACGATCATCTGTGATCACTTGTATTTTCAACCAAAAATCGATTTTTCATACGAAAATCAACTGAAATATAAAAGTGGCTATAAATCGGTAAATAGTGGTCCAAATGGAAAAAGGACGATCATCTGTGATCACTTGTATTTTCAACCATAAATCGATTTTTCATACGAAAATCAACTGAAATATAAAAGTGGCTATAATTCAGTAAATAGTGGTCCAAATGCAAAAAAGACGATCATCTGTGATCACTTATATTTTCAACCAAAAATCGATTTTTCATACGAAAATCAACTGAAATATAAAAGTGGCTATAATTCAGTAAATAGTGGTCCAAATGGAAAAAGGAGATCATCTGTGACACTTGTATTTTCAACCAAAAATCGATTTTTCATACGAAAATCAACTGAAATATAAAAGTGGCTATAAATCGGTAAATAGTGGTCCAAATGGAAAAAGGACGATCATCTGTGATCACTTGTATTTTCAACCATAAATCGATTTTTCATACGAAAATCAACTGAAATATAAAAGTGGCTATAATTCAGTAAATAGTCGTCCAAATGCAAAAAGGACGATCATCTGTGATCACTTGTATTTTCAACCAAAAATCGATTTTTCATACGAAAATCAACTGAAATATAAAAGTGGCTATAATTCAGTAAATAGTCGTCCAAATGCAAAAAGGACGATCATCTGTGATCACTTGTATTTTCAACCAAAAATCGATTTTTCATACGAAAATCAACTGAAATATAAAAGTGGCTATAATTCAGTAAATAGTGGTCCAAATGCAAAAAGGACGATCATCTGTGACACTTGTATTTTCAACCAAAAATCGATTTTTCATACGAAAATCAACTGAAATATAAAAGTGGCTATAATTCAGTAAATAGTGGTCCAAATGCAAAAAGGACGATCATCTGTGACACTTGTATTTTCAACCAAAAATCGATTTTTCATACGAAAATCAACTGAAATATAAAAGTGGCTATAATTCAGTAAATAGTGGTCCAAATGCAAAAAGGACGATCATCTGTGACACTTGTATTTTCAACCAAAAATCGATTTTTCATACGAAAATCAACTGAAATATAAAAGTGGCTATAATTCAGTAAATAGTGGTCCAAATGCAAAAAGGACGATCATCTGTGACACTTGTATTTTCAACCAAAAATCGATTTTTCATACGAAAATCAACTGAAATATAAAAGTGGCTATAATTCAGTAAATAGTGGTCCAAATGCAAAAAAGACGATCATCTGTGATCACTTATATTTTCAACCAAAAATCGATTTTTCATACGAAAATCAACTGAAATATAAAAGTGGCTATAATTCAGTAAATAGTGGTCCAAATGCAAAAAGGACGATCATCTGTGATCACTTATATTTTCAACCAAAAATCGACTTTTCATACGAAAATCAACTGAAATATAAAAGTCGCTATAATTCAGTAAATAGTGCTCCAAATGGAAAAACGACGATCATCTGTGATAACTTGTATTTTCTGTATAGTGGTCCAAATGCAAAAAGGACGATCATCTGTGACACTTGTATTTTCAACCAAAAATCGATTTTTCATACGAAAATCAACTGAAATATAAAAGTGGCTATAATTCAGTAAATAGTGGTCCAAATGAAAAAAGGACGATCATCTGTGATCACTTGTATTTTCAACCAAAAATCGATTTTTCATAAGAAAATCAACTGAAATATAAAGTCGCTATAATTCAGTAAATATTGATCCAAATGGAAAAAGGACGATCATCTGTGATCACTTGTATTTTCACCTAAAAATCAATTTTTCATACGAAAATCAACTGAAATATAAAAGTGGCTATAATTCAGTAAATAGTGCTCCAAATGGAAAAACGACGATCATCTGTGATAACTTGTATTTTCAACTAAAAATTGATTTTTCATACGAAAATCAACTGAAATATAAAAGTGGCTATAATTCAGTAAATAGTGGTCCAAATGCAAAAACGACGATCATCTGTGATCACTTGTATTTTCAACCAAAAATCGATTTTTCATACGAAAATCAACTGAAATATAAAAGTGGCTATAATTCAGTAAATAGTCGTCCAAATGCAAAAAGGACGATCATCTGTGATCACTTGTATTTTCACCTAAAAATCAATTTTTCATGAATTATAGCCACATAAAAGTGGCTATAATTCAGTAAATAGTGCTCCAAATGGAAAAACGACGATCATCTATGATAACTTGTATTTTCAACCAAAAATCGATTTTTCATACGAAAATCAACTGAAATATAAAAGTGGCTATAATTCAGTAAATAGTCGTCCAAATGCAAAAAGGACGGTCATCTGTGATCACTTGTATTTTCAACCAAAAATCGATTTTTCATACGAAAATCAACTGAAATATAAAAGTGGCTATAATTCAGTAAATAGTGGTCCAAATGCAAAAAGGACGATCATCTGTGACACTTGTATTTTCAACCAAAAATCGATTTTTCATACGAAAATCAACTGAAATATAAAAGTGGCTATAATTCAGTAAATAGTGGTCCAAATGCAAAAAGGACGATCATCTGTGATCACTTGTATTTTCAACCAAAAATCGATTTTTCATACGAAAATCAACTGAAATATAAAAGTGGCTATAATTCAGTAAATAGTGGTCCAAATGAAAAAAGGACGATCATCTGTGATCACTTGTATTTTCAACCAAAAATCGATTTTCCATAAGAAAATAAACTGAAATATAAAAGTGGCTATAATTCAGTAAATAGTGGTCCAAATGCAAAAAGGACGATCATCTGTGATCACTTGTATTTTCAACCAAAAATCGATTTCTCATACGAAAATCAACTGAAATATAAAAGTCGCTATAATTCAGTAAATAGTGGTCGAAATGGAAAAAGGACGACCATCTGTGATCACCTGTATTTTCACCTAAAAATCGATTTTTCATACGAAAATCAACTGAAATATAAAAGTCGCTATAATTCAGTAAATAGTGCTCCAAATGGAAAAACGACGATCATCTGTGATAACTTGATTTTCAACCAAAAATCGATTTTTCATACGAAAATCAACTGAAATATAAAAGTGGCTATAATTCAGTAAATAGTGGTCCAAATGCAAAAACGACGATCATCTGTGATCACTTGTATTTTCAACCAAAAATCGATTTTTCATACGAAAATCAACTGAAATATAAAAGTGGCTATAATTCAGTAAATAGTGGTCCAAATGCAAAAAGGACGATCATCTGTGATCACTTGTATTTTCAACCAAAAATCGATTTTTCATACGAAAATCAACTGAAATATAAAAGTGGCTATAAATCGGTAAATAGTGGTCCAAATGCAAAAAAGACGATCATCTGTGATCACTTGTATTTTCAACCATAAATCGATTTTTCATACGAAAATCAACTGAAATATAAAAGTGGCTATAATTCAGTAAATAGTGGTCCAAATGAAAAAAGGACGATCATCTGTGATCACTTGTATTTTCAACCAAAAATCGATTTTTCATACGAAAATCAACTGAAATATAAAAGTGGCTATAAATCGGTAAATAGTGGTCCAAATGAAAAAGGACGATCATCTGTGATCACTTGTATTTTCAACCATAAATCGATTTTTCATACGAAAATCAACTGAAATATAAAAGTGGCTATAATTCAGTAAATAGTGGTCCAAATGGAAAAAGGACGATCATCTGTGATCACTTGTATTTTCAACCAAAAATCTATTTTTCATACGAAAATCAACTAAAACATAAAAGTGGCTATAATTCAGTAAATAGTGGTCCAAATGAAAAAAGGACGATCCTCTGTGATCACATGTATTTTCAAACAAAAATCGATTTTTCATACGAAAATCAACTAAAACATAAAAGTGGCTATAATTCAGTAAATAGTGGTCCAAATGGAAAAAGGACGTCATCTGTGATCACTTGTAATTTCAACCAAAAATCGATTTTTCATACGAAAATCCACTGATATATAAAAGTGGCTATAATTCAGTAAATAGTCGTCCAAATGGAAAAAGGACGATCATCTGTGATCACTTGTAATTTCAACCAAAAATCGATTTTTCATATAAAAATATCTAAAACATAAAAGTGGCTATAATTCAGTAAATAGTGGTCCAAATGGAAAAAGGACGATCATCTGTGATCACTTGTATTTTCAACCAAAAATCGATTTTTCATAGGAAAATCCACTGATATATAAAAGTGGCTATAATTCAGTAAATAGTCATCCAAATGGAAACAGGACGATCATCTGTGATTACTTATAATTTTAACCAAATATAGATTTTTCGTACGAAAATCAACTGAAAGATAAAAGTGGCTGTAACTCAGTAAATAGTGCTCCAAATGGGAAAAGGACGATCATCTGTGATCATTTGTATTTTCAACCAAAAATCAATTTTTCATACGAAAATCAACTGAAACGTAAAAGTGGCTACAATTCAGTAAATAGTGGTCCAAATGGAAAAAGGACGATCATCTGTGATCACTTGTATTTTCAACCAAAAATCGATTTTTCATACGAAAATCACTGATACATAAAAGTGGCTATAATTCACTAAATAGTGGTCCAAATAAAAAAAGGACGATCATCTGTGATCACTTGTATTTTCAGCAAAAAATCGATTTTACATACGAAAATTAACTGATACATAAAAGTGGCTATAATTCAGTAAATAGTGGTCTAAATGAAAAAAGGACGATCATCTGTGATCACTTGTATTTTCAACCAAAAATCGATTTTTCATACGAAAATCAACTGAAACCTAAAAGTGGCTATAATTCAGTAAATAGTGGTCCAAATGAAAAAAGGACGATCATCTGTGATCACTTGTAGTTTCAACCAAAAATCGATTTTTTATATGAAAAATATCTAAAGCATAAAAGTGGCTATAAGTCGGTAAATCGTGGTCCAAATGGATTTTCATACGAAAATCAACTGATATATAAAAGTGGCTATAATTCTGTAAATAGTGGTCCAAATGAAAAAGGGACGATCATCTGTGATCACTTATATATTCAACCAATAATCGATTTTTCATATGAAAATTTTATGAAACATAAGAGTGGCTAGAAGTCGGCTAATAGAGGTCCAAATTGAAAAAGGACAAATATCTGTAATAATTTATATTTTCAACCAAAAATCGATTTTAATGTAGGGTGCAAATGGGAATATAGAATATATGCCAACAATATGAGAGTTAAACAAACTAAATAAGTGTGCAAATGTGAAGAATGCTTTTTATGTTAGTGTATATTATTATACTTAGTATAAAAGCAAAACAAATACGGAAATACATACTGACCAACAACTCAAACATGGCCTCTAAATAGTTATCAAAATCTTAACCTTTGTAGTTTCATATATAATTATCTAATAAAATGGCCTCCCTAATATTCGTATTTAAAACATATTGATTTTATTGTTATTCATACAGTTACACTTACATAAATATGTATTTATTATCGCTTATTGTTTTAAACAATTGCTTGAACATTCAATAAATCTTTCCTGCAACAAATTATTACTTTAAACATGTCTTCTTTAATTATTTACGTTGCCATTTGGAATTTATTAAACTACAAATGTATCTATTAACAGGAGCACGCCACGCATAATACTAACATTATATCTGCCATAGAATCTAACTATTCAGTGCTTACACTTGAGGCACAATTGTGTTGAAGAAGCTTAATTAAGCAGACACATGAATCGTTAAACATAATTTATGCCCGAGTGACTCACAGTCACGTTAATTAATCAAAATTAAGTTTGTACTACTGCTGGAGTCTTACTAGGTGAATACTTAATATCTAGGCCAAAATAAGTTTATTAGCATTGATATCTACTAAAGTATTTAGATGTTTAACATTTGAAGCTATAATTGCTTATGTTTTTTGTTAAATGGATCAGTAATATAATAACTTAAATAGTCCTTAATTTTAGTAGGGGTCAGGAATCAACGATTCTCGGCCTGATCATAGCTTGTTTAAAATGAAAAACTTTAAGTCATCACCATATCATATGAACGATTCTATTTACCGGCTTTTTACTGATTACTCTGAGATAGAAAAGATTTCGCAAATTCGAAGTTATTCATTAGTACAAATTAAGATAGGAAGATAATCATAATTTAAAGTATAAAAAAATGTTGGCTCAACATTGACCCAACTCATAATTTTTTATATTACAAATACTAAAATTTAAACGAAATAATAAAATTTTGCTTTAAATACGAAAAGAAAATAATTGAATTTAAATGCTTTTTTGCACCCCAAACATTCAAATAATATTAACCTTATAAAGTTTAAGTACCAGGTTTAAAAAAATATGTATGTATATGATTACATCCTGCAGAACTACATAGTACATGCTTTAAATTTATTCCTTGAAAAAAAAAATAATATGCCCACGTGCATATGTGTTTCATAATCATCACTGCCCAGAGATTCATATTAATAACAAAAAAAAAAAACAGGTACTCGAATATACTACATACTTACCAGAGAACTTATTTTTTATGATTATAGTATATTATAATCATATTTTACCGCACACATAGACTGACGTATGTATAAGATTTTCCATTAACATATATTCACATTTGAATACAAGGAAAAACACATACCAAATATGGATATTATAAAAAGTATGTATTCATACAAAGTCGGTCATTTACTTTTTTATATGATTGTTTATGCTCTTGGAATATTTGAAGTATTTAAAATGTTGATGGCCGTTAAAGATAACAGCTTATGAGACTACAGGGCCACCATGTCTATATAGAATTTGTTCTCGTATATACAAAGAAGAAGGTTGTTTACAATTTGTGGAAATTATTTGGTCTTTGCTTTAAAAAAAACAGTGCTGCCAAACCTTTTCCGAATTTCAAAGTGACACAATCTCTTTTAATCTCTGAAGGAGTTGGAAATAGTTTATACGAAAGACAGCTGTGATGATAACTTTGTTAGGCTAAATCTACCAATTTCTACCGTAAAGATCCCATAATTGGTTTAGATTTATTCGCAGATATCTAAGCAGTCCTTGCATAGTTTCACACTATTTACGCAGCTTAGCTTCAATCATAGCTACTTAAGCAGTCTTAGCTTAGCTTCAATTGTTGCTCTTTAAATGGTCTTAGCTTTAGTCGCAGGTCTTTATGCAGTCTTAACTTAGCTTCAATTATAGGTCTTTAAGCAGTCTTAGCTAAGCTTCGATCGTAGGTCTTTCAGCAGTATTAGCTTAGCTTTAATCGTTTGCTTTAAGTAGTCTTAGCTAAGCTTCAATCTTTGGTATTCCAGCTGTCTTAGTTTAGCTTCAATCGTTTTTTTTATATAGCCTCAGATTAGCTTCAATCGTAGCTCTTGAAGCAGTCTTAGCATAACCTCAATCTTAGCATAGCTTCAATCGAGGGTCTTTAACTAGCCTCATTTTAGCTTCAATCGTAGCTGTCTTAGCTTAGCTTCAATTATAGGTCTTTAAACAGTCTTAGCTTAGCTTCAATCGTAGCTCTTTAAGGAGACTTAGCTTCAATCGTAGCTACTTAAGAAGTCTTAGCTTAGCTTCAATCATAGGTCTTTAAGCAGTCTTAGCCTAGCTTTAATCGTAGCTCTTTAAGGAGACTTATCTTAGCTTTAATCGTAGCTACTTAAGCAGTCTTAGCATAGCTTCAATTGTTGGTCTTTCAGTAGTCTTAGCTTAGCTTCAGTCCTTGGTCTTTCAGCTGCCTTAGTTTAGCTTCAATCGCTGGTCTTTATATAGCTTCAGATTAGCTTCATCGTAGGTCTTTAAGCAGTCTTTGCCTAGCTTCAATTGTTGATCTTTAAACACTTTTGACTAAGATTCAATCATAGTTCTTTAAGCAGTCTTAGCTAAGCTTAAATCATAGGTCTTTCAGCAGTCTTAGCTTAGGTGTAATCATTGGTCTTTAAGCAGTCTTAGCTTAGCTTTAATCCTATGTATTTAAGTAGTCTTAGCTAAGCTTCAATCTTTGGTCTTTCAGCGGCCTTAGTTTAGCTTCAATCCTTGGTTTTTAAGTAGTCTTAGCTTAATTTTGTAAACACTTACTTCAAACGAACGAATACTTTTTAACTCTATATATTCATATTGAGTGTGTGACTTAAAAATTCGGAAGTTTTTTAAAATTTTTAGATTTTATTTTGAAACATTTGTATTCCGAGCCAAAAAAAAACAGCTCATATTTTGAGGATAAGAACGAATCAAGCCAATATTGAATACTCTGTCCCAAAATGAAGCTATCCCAGAGAGAGCGTCCTGCATTGATTGAAACAAATTGTAGTCGGACGGGACACACTCTGAAATAAATTATTGATAGCGATTCCACGCATAAAAGAGGAATAAAATTGTTCGTGCTTTGTAATTCAAACGGTTTTGCCTGCCATTTTGAAATCTAAAAAGATGATTTTGCGTAGAATATATGAACTTAATCCATGAAGTTAATGTGAATACTGAATTATGGAAGCATAACAAATGTGCCCGCCCTTCATGGACATACATATATATTATTGAACGTTTCTGAAGAACCAAGCCTGGTGAATAACAATCGAAGGTTCCTTGGTATGATAGAAGAAATTCTTCGAAATCAACTTCCCTCAAATTATTCGAGAATACAATGATCGCATGGTGGTGATTCAGGGTCTATACCATGTTTGAGCTAATAGAATATATGAACTTAATCCATGAAGTCAATGTGAATACTGAATTATGGAAGCATAACAAATGTTATTCGCAGTATTATGATTAGGTTATTCTAAAATTTTTTGGACATGCTCCTTACAAATGCATTTAAATTATACAAAAGTCTGCACGCCGATGAAGCCAATAGTTCCAACAATGTGTCAGATTACAGAATTGCTGCTGGACTTGTTTCCTTAAAAAATATACGGTCTGTAAGTCGTCCTAATGTTCCAAATCTCGGTGAGCCTTTATCACTAACACCTGGCATATCAGGTGTTCTGAAAAGAGCTGCTCATCAAGTTGCTGATGTTCGGTTTGATGCTATCGATCATTTTCTTGTTTGGGTAGACAGAAAAACCAAAAAAGGTGCAAAAATTGCAAAAAATGTAGCAACCAAGTCGTTTGTAGCAAATGCGACCTGGCTTTATGCGGTGAATTTGATCAAAATTTTTTTTGGAACTACCACCGTCGAAAATAAAGTGTATTTTTAAATTTTTTTGTTCCCTTCTCTCAATAAAATTTACCTGTGATGTTGTAAGTATTACATGGTCAAGGTCTTCACAATTTTTTCGTTTACTATTACAAAATTATTTTTGTAATAGTAAACTAATTTAAAACAGCAACATAAAGTTGTTAGGAATTCCAGTATTATAGCCACATGGTTAATCCTTTTTTCCAAGCAAATATATATGCTGTAATTTTTATTTAGAGTATTTCATATAAAAATTCACATACTTCTTATATTACATAGAAAAACTCCTATTCTTTAGCTTTTTCGTATAATCTGTTATTAAAAATCAAGTAATTTTTATGTATGCTCACACATCTAAACATATAAATTATAGAAAAATGCATAAAATCTTATATACTATATTTACATATGTCTGCAAATGTATGTGCAAGTAATGGTCATAGTCATAGCACTCATTTTGAACAATATAGACTACAAACTCATGATGATTAAAGCCTTAAATAACCGCTTTAAACACACACATACATAAGTATGTAGTAAGTATGTATAGGATATAAAAAATACATACATTGACTTCTACACATACGAAATATGAGTCCTTGCTAAATTTGTATGTTGTAAGTTTACTGGTACTACGATGACGATATTAAGAGTGATGTTGACTTTGATGTTTACCCTGGCATACATGTTATACTTACAACGACGACTGTGCATGTAAAATGTATTGCATTATGACAGACTTTGGTTACGGAGTACAAGAAATGTTAATATGTTTGTTTAGTGATTTTTGCTTTTTTTTCTGGTGTTTTATTTTATAGATTGCTATGATCGCAAGAGCTGGCATTAGAATTTTTCTTTTCCCGCACTTTTTCATTTCTCGGGAATTCCATTAAAAAGCTAAAAACTGTATTTTGTTTTATAATGTAATTGTATACAAATCAAAAAATCTAATAAAAATTTATATAAAGAGATAAACTGACTCGACTTCTAATTTTGGTTATATAAAAACCTGTCACCATTTGTATCGGAATGGCTTAGATTTTGTTCTACCTTCGTTAGATTCCAATAAATTCGCAAAAAATGAATATTTTATTTTGTTAATTTTGAATTGGAAATATTTTGCTTAATCAAAAATTAAGTAAATATCCTGCATAAAATGATCTCCCATTTTTGGGATTTTACAAAATTTTTTGGCGAATTGCAGGAGTCCTGATAACAAATTTCAAATTTTGTTTTTATTTTTATTTAAATTTATACATACATAACTGTAAATTCTTATTAAAAAATATTAATAAATACAAATTTAATTAAATTTTGAAAAATGTGTACCTTTGCAAAAACTCAATAAACAACATTATTTGTCATATTTTTCAAAAAAGTTTTCAATGAATTTTTTATACATATATATGTATATGAAAAAGCTGGTAAACATTCGCTTGGTATCTTAAACCCCATGTGGTGATCAGTGCATTTTTCAAAAAGAACAAAGCTAAACTGTATGTATTTAATTCCTGCATAAAATCATTTCTTCTTAATGGATGTGAATCGTGGAATGCAGCGCAAATGGATGTTAACTCGCTACAAGTCATCACAAATCACTGCCTGCGGAGAATATTAAAAATATTCTGGCCGTTGTTGTAGATTTGAAGACGACAGACCTTAAAAGACGATTTTGCATGTCCGAAATGATGCTTGAATGCTGTAAAAGAAAATATTTTCTGCACCGAATCAATACTTGCTATGAAAAAACGATAAAACGATGCCTAGGAGATCATATATGAAGCCCGGTCAACCAGCTAAATCGACTCCAAAACCAAATATCCATGACGACAAGGTAATTCTCTATATGTGGTGAAATCAAAAGGGTCTAGCACGATCTGTTAAAGTCTGACGAGATCATCACTTGGAACCTGTACCGAATGCAACTGATTCATTTGAAGCGAGAATTTGCAGGAAAAAAACACATAGAATATGCGGCCAGTCATGAAACCGTAATATTCCATCATGCCAACGCTCGGCAATACCTATTAAAAATTATTTAGATTGAAGTGGTTGAGAAGTTTTGCCTCACCCGCCTTATAGTTGCTCTGTCCGAATAATATCAGCCCAATTATGAATAAAACTTCCCCGGGAGTTTTTTAGCTTTTCCCATTTTTCCTATTCAAATTCAATGGGAAAACTTCCTGGGAACAAACTTCCGGGGAATTTGTTATTCATAATTGGGCTGTAGTTGTTTTGATTCATGCAGAATGCTCTCTCTGGTTTTGATTTATTCTTGACCTCAAAAGATGAGCAGTACTTTTGACTCGGAATCAATATGTTGCCAGAAAGGTGGGAAAATATCATAGCTAACAACGGCTCCAAGATAAAAGCTAAAAATGTAAAATATACCACATTTTTAAAAGCAATTATATACAATATCTTTTAAAACTTAAATACGATTTACCTTATAAATTTATTAAGCTAAATTCACAAATAATTTTTAGACCCGTTCAAAATCGTAATTACAAATTTTAGAATGTAATATTTAGATATTTAGATATTTAGATATTTAGATATTTAGATATTTAGATATTTAGATATTTAGATATTTAGATATTTAGATATTTAGATATTTAGATATTTAGATATTTAGATATTTAGATATTTAGATATTTAGATATTTAGATATTTAGATATTTAGATATTTAGATATTTAGATATTTAGATATTTAGATATTTAGATATTTAGATATTTAGATATTTAGATATTTAGATATTTAGATATTTAGATATTTAGATATTTAGATATTTAGATATTTAGATATTTAGATATTTAGATATTTAGATATTTAGATATTTAGATATTTAGATATTTAGATATTTAGATATTTAGATATTTAGATATTTAGATATTTAGATATTTAGATATTTAGATATTTAGATATTTAGATATTTAGATATTTAGATATTTAGATATTTAGATATTTAGATATTTAGATATTTAGATATTTAGATATTTAGATATTTAGATATTTAGATATTTAGATATTTAGATATTTAGATATTTAGATATTTAGATATTTAGATATTTAGATATTTAGATATTTAGATATTTAGATATTTAGATATTTAGATATTTAGATATTTAGATATTTAGATATTTAGATATTTAGATATTTAGATATTTAGATATTTAGATATTTAGATATTTTCGTCACACAACAATATAAGGTACAACCAGTAGAAAATAAATTCTCAATTATACAATTCTTCTAACGTCAAACAAAAGAAAATATAAAAAAATCTAAATCAAAGTTTGATGTTATAGGGGTAAATATTGAAAACTCTCCATAGTGATTCTACCCATGATATAAAAAATACAAGGTGGTTTCATTTTCTCTTTATGCCAACCTAATTAAGCATTTGACAATAAAGGGGATTTGAAGTTTATGACTAAAACCAAGCTACCATTTATTCATTTATTAAACTTAATCCGATTTTTGCCTTTATTGAAGTATATTTAAAAATATTTTATTCAAAATATTATTGTGCGTTTATTCAAGGCATTGGTCAGCAACACAATTCTGGCCAAGGTTTTCAATTCCTGAGTATCGTTAACATATGGATTTAGTTTATGCTTGATTGTGGTTATATCTGCAACTAAATAACAAAGCAGTTTACCTTCACGAATAAGAGAACAATTTTACGAATGTACAACCGTTTGTGTAATCTCTTAATAAGATTTGAGAGACAATTTCATTGGGACAACTGTCAGATACTTGGTATGATGAATGATACTGTGGAATATTTGACGTTATTCCACTATATCATTCAACAGCTGGCTCTGTTGTGGTTATATCTTCTTATCCGCCACCAAAGACTCTAAAATAAACTGCAAAGTCTCCGGCAATGCAATGAAATTGTCCCTTTACGCCGCGCTTTATCTCAATAAACTCCCACAGCCCTGCACACTATCAGCTTGTTCACGATATATAGTTTTTAATATAAACTCCAGGAACTTGCCATAATCACGAACATCCCGAGCAATAAATGAAAAACGGCATAATTGGTAACACGTTCTTCATAGCGTCTCTTGTCCAGCAAGGGTGGTAACAATTGAAGACAAAGTCTATATTGCGTTTCAAATAAGGATTAAGAACCATAAATAGATAAGCGAAACACACTAAAAGTCCACTCTAATTGGTTAGCATCATGACTATTGAGCAAACATATTAATCTATCCAGGACATGTTGAAAATAGGGATAAAAGTCTTCTAACATTTTTCTAAATGTGGCAACGCTTCACTGAAAATTTACAAATAAAATAAACTTCTAAAATCCCCTTTTTGTCAAAAAAATATAAATGAAACTACCTTGTAATTTTTTTATATCATGATTCTACCTCCTACAATTATTGTATCATGGATATTATCATATTAATGCCCTAATTTTGTAAGACGTTTTTTTTCGAAAAAATTTTAATTTTTGAATTTTCATATTTTTCAAAACGTATTTTTCTGTGTATAAAATTGAATTTTATAAAACAGAACAAAACGTTTTTTTACATTTTTCATAGATTTTTCAATTTTCAAAGAAAAAACATTTTTTTCTGAATGGGTTTTTTCTTTTCATACATAAAACAAGTAAAAAAGTATGGTCGGTCATGCCTGACTATATAATACCCTACACTAAGTAAAAGAGCAAAAACATTTTTCTTTTAAAATTTCAATATTTTATATTTTTGAGTGATTTTCGTAAGAGGGCCTTATATGGGAGCTATGACCAATTATGAACCGATCACCATGAAATTAGGTCGTGTGATTTATGTCTATATGAAAGTTAACTATGTGAATTTTGTGTGTATACCAACATTTTTAAGCGATTTATGCCCGTTGAAATGATTTACGGAAGCGGATATCAGAATGTGATTCTAAGTCGATCAGTATATCGATCGCGTTACAAACATCTGCACAAACGCATTATACCCTCTCCACTATGGTGGTTTGGGGTATAAATATAACAAAAAATGTGTTTTCCAATAAATGTAAAAAACATTTTTTCAATAAATTTTATTTGTTGGAAAATAAATAAAATTTAATTTATTTGGCATAAAGTTGACATAAAAACGATGTTTTCAATATTGGTACCACATCAAATAATTGACTTTTAATGCCAATATCGTTTCGTTTTATAAAATACCAACATTTTTTTCAAAACTTTATTGTAAATGAGTTAACAAATTTTTTAAGCTGACAAGTATTACCGAAGAAGTATTACTTTTAGTTCCTACAAAATGCTACAGATGTGCTGAGAAAAACTATCCTGAAACAAATTTACTCAAATTATCCCCATATTCTCATAATAAATTTTTAAATTTATTACAAAAAATTTTCACACAAAATTTGTTTTATAAACCTTTTATAAATTTAAAAAAAAATATTATGAATAAGGCCTATAGTTTCTTGTACACACATGTCTAAAATTTCCCAATTAGTTTTGATAACAGCCTCTAGTAGGGTAACATGCAATCGCCAGTTACAATTTTAACATTGTTAGTTGTACATCATTTATGTGGCTTGATACATATTTGTCCTTTGGCGGGATTTTCATATTTGATTTGTTGCTTTTTTATCACTTTGTTTTCTCCATTTTGTAGTTTACTGGCTGGTTCAGTTCTCGGTTGCTGTTTTTTAATAATATCCTTTAGAATTGGATGTCATAATACAAAGTGTATACTACTACAAAGTCATATACATAAACAAAAACACATACAGGCTTATACACATAAATAAAATATATAAAAAAAACTGTTAGACACTAACGAAAAAATACAAGACATTTTCAAAAAGGTACCATCATCATAACATGAGATTAGCCGGTCGGTCACACATAACATAACATACTTTTCTATATACTCGTATAGTCATACCCAGCGGGAAAAAATATGCAGTACTGAGGCCTTCCTAAAGGCCTAATTTTGCTGACACAAGGAATTCTAGCCGCATTGCAAAATCATTTCAATTTTACACGTCGCGCCGTCTCTTTGCAAGCCAAGGCCTTGCATACTCGCTGCTGTTAGAGGGGTGAGAGAAGGCCTACTTGCGATAAGCTGCTGGTAGGCCTACCTAGGAAGGCCTCATATTAGAAGGGGATTCATAGGACTTCCTGAACATCTTCCAAGAGCAGGTAGATTGGAATGAGTGCCGGATCTTTTAGAATATGTAAGTATGCCTTTTAGAAGGCCTACAAACTGAAGTCCTATCATTTTTTCCTGCTGAGTAGGACTATCCAGCAATTTCGTATTTACATTAGTTTCAAGTATGCCGTAGCCTTTGTGTGTGCCTATGTTTATGAGAGTTTGTATTTTATGTTCGAAATAAAACTAGAAAAAAAACTCTATATATGTCAATGATTCTTACAAGTGTGTATACATTTTGACTTTTAGTTTGTTAAAGTTAGTAAAAAATACTTAAACTATTTTTATATAACCATTATCTTTTGTGGATTTAAGGCAATATGTCACATGTATGTCTCCGTTTGTAGTGCTTTTCCTCAGCATATTTTCTAATATGGGTCTTCTATTGATATTAAAGAAAACCAAATAAACTGACATTCTCTGCAACAATATGACCAATATTAAAGCGTTTATGGAATACTAAATAAAAAATTATTTGGATTTGTGCCAAAACTAATATGACGTTAATTTGGAATAATTAAAACTTTTTCAATTTTGCAGTTGTTTTCAATATAAATATGTATTTATCACTCATAACTACATTTGTAGTTTGATGCATCATGTTGGCTTCTTTGTAGGGTAACATCTGGCTCTTTATTTTATTTAATATGTATGCTCATGTTTTAGTTTTTTTATTAATTTATAAACCTATAAATAATATTCTTTACTGCAGCGGATTTGGAGCTTTTTTTCTTCTTTCTCAACAATCTTCACTCCAAAAATAAGGCTGGATATATGATTTAAATATAGCTGTTTCTACGATGGGGTCAACATTACTACCTAGGCGATGAGACTTTTCGGAGCTAGTCAGTTCTCATCTATAGTCTCGTTTTGTGTTTGCTATATATATGTAAATCTTGCGTAATATACCCAAGTTGTCTCCGGTTATATCGGATTCTTAATGACCGAAACTCCTGCTTTCTCTTTCATGTACCCTGCAGAACTATCTGCTACGTTATTACATCGTATGGACCTTTATAAAAATATCTGGGTTAAATTTCCAGCCCCGGTAGTTTACCTGCATTTTATTTCTGGGATTTTGTTTATTCTCCAAGTTGTCAACAGAACTGATTATCGCCTGGCAGTCGCTGTGTGTATAGTAGGGCGGGTCGATTTAAAAATCGCCCAAGTGACAAGAGAAACTTTTCCCAAGGAACCATATTTAGACTCGATTGGGGTACTTTAAATGAGTCAAAATGGGATTTTTCAAAATTTGACCTTTGGGTCAAAATAAGGAGCATCAGAATTCATTTTAGATTTATGGTTCATTGGGCAAAGTTTCTTATTTTGATCCCTAGAATACGATTTTCTTTGTCACTTGGTCGATTTTTGTGCATCCTTTCAAATCGGCCCAAGTGTAAATTTTTCTGTGACTTTCCTCTCCATCGTTCTTGCAAGAGAACTGCTTACAGATATGACATCCACATTTATACCTACTCCACTTACTCTAACAGAGTTGTTTACCAAAACTAGAACATAGGTTTGGTTAGATTCCATGGGCCCACTTGGGTTCATTCAAATCTGATCCCAGTGTGATACTCAAGGTCGTCGTCTCAAAGTTAAACCAACCAGATTTCCTGTTCGAGGATTGGATTCGTCTAAGATTCATCATTGATAGCTCATCCAAGCATGATAGGAATGGAAATCCGAGGATGCGTTTGTCATAGCCGGGTATTGGCAGAAAAGGAGATACACAGTATTTTCCTCTTCTTCATTATGACAGATTATACAGTAATCATTATACCGTGGGCCCAGTCTTCTAGTATGTGTCCAATAATACAGTATCCTGTATTGTTACGACTTTATTCCATAAGTAAATTCGACCTGCAGGCGTCATGTACGGGTCAAGTCGACCTCGTTGTAGCACAACGATGAGACTATATGAGACTGCCTGTTTTGTGCAGTCTCATATAGTTTCAGCTGAACAGCCATATTGTATTTAACAATGTAAATACCAGAAAATGGGTATATCGCCTTCTCATTCATCATCGCTCTCCTTTTGGCCAATTCATGTGCCATACAATTAGGATATCGCTAATTAATGCTTTCTATACAATGAGTTATCTGGTGTTAAATGTTAGGTTATACAGTGGCTTAGCCAAGCACTAAAGTCTCCAGCATTGATTTTCGTGGTGTGATGTTCCGCATCTCGTCCCTATGTGGAGCATAGCTACTTTATATGAAAATTCTAACAGTCTCAGCTCTTGCAAACCCCTTTCCGAGGTGGTGCTGGACACTCTCTAATACATGTTTTCTTACACCAATATTGCATTTGTAAGTCAACACCAGTTTCGCAAATAGTCTGCAAAAACAATTTCTGCGTCTCGTGACAATCGTTAAGGTTTAATTGAAACAATCTCATTTTGGCCATTTGTCGTACACTTGTTTGAAAATGAGAAATTTTCGCTGCCTGCTACGTGATTCGTTGCAGCGCTTCCCATTTTTGCAAACCATAAATTCTGGATCGTATTGCTGACCATTGAAATGTGACCGCTTCTTCCGCAACTTGTGCATAGTTTCGATCTGTCTTGGGGCATCTATAGAATTGTCTAAGAAGGATTTTTTTAAAGAAGAAGTTTACAACCTATGTCTATTGCAATTGGCAACCATGCGAGGAGACTTGTCTTCTACAACGACTGAGACCATTTTTCATCTTCTTTGTCACTATCCAGCATTATAAGATCTACGCTTAAAGTTTCTGGGACATCGTTCCCTAAATAGTCTTTCAGAGCTCTCGAATATAAGGCTAGAGTGCAGTAGTGCCTTTATAAGGAATAGAAATTGGCTAATCCGACCAGACAAGGGAATCTCCATGGAGTGACCTAATAACCGCCTGGTGCGTAATTGATGATCTCCTCTTCTCTCTTTTTTGGACCTTCTTCTTCTTCATTTTTCAATCTCCTCTTCTCTTTTCTTTTCTATCTGTCCCTCTTCTCTATCTTTCTACTTTCAGATAACACAAAAGGGACCTATTGCCTGGATCAACGTCAGCTGCTCTTCTTTCCAGTCTTACTTTGCGGCTTCATGGAAATCTAAACTAACCTATGTCCGTTGCAAGGATTATATTTGCAGTGTGGCGCCATTAAAATGTCTCCAGTTAATTTCCATTACGAAATCCTCTTTTTGGTTCTATTTATACGAGAAAGATCTGCCAGTGTTGGATCCGCTTTAATTTGTTACAGTAACACCAAGTAAGTTGTCTTAAAGCAAGTCTAAGCTTGATTAATATTTTGGTAACTCATGGATTTCAATGATAAAAATAGGTTTACAGAATTTCGTCATACAATCACGGAATATACCGAATATTCTGGATACCTAGTTGAGGTCTCTACACCGGAAACAATTAAAAAATGTTAGCCAACCGGATATTGTAAGTGTGAGAGATTGTGGAGGAAGCCATAGGCATCAAACATTGCTCAGTGGTTTCAATTTTAAATGATCACTTGGGTATGAAAACTATTTTCGCAATATGGGTACTGCATTCGCTCACAATCGACCACAAAAAGCAATCATGTGACAACTTTTCTGGAGTGTACGGCTTGTTTAACAGCAATATGGTTGAGTATTTGTTCCGTGAGAATACCTCGGTTTTTTGCCAGGTCTAAAATTTTGCTATATCCCTAATGTATATACCCGAGTATTTTCAATCCTTAAACGCATTTACTATTTCATCAGTTTTAAATACAAATACCAATAGAATCCAAGTTTTTTCCTTGACCAAAACTAAATTATCCATCGTTTCAAGTATTTAGGCAATCACTCCATCGAATACAAATTAATACAATTGTTTTTAGGTTTCTTGTTTGTTTTTTTTTTCTACTGTACTTAAGCAATGCTGTATCAAACAAATATTTTCGCAAATAAAAATCGAAAGAAACTTGTCAAATTAAAACAAATTAAAAGGCATTACAGTCTTAGTTTTAATTCCAAACCTAAATCCAATAATCGTATTGAATAAACTTTCTGTATAAACAGTATGACAGAATGACAAGAAACGATTGTCGTTTTGCACCATTAAAGAGAATCTCTGGCAAAAATTTTACAAACAAAAACAACTGCAAAAAAAAATTAAAAAAGAATCGACTTAAAATGTTCTGGTCAGGTTTAAAGAAAATGAGAAAAAAATTATGTAGCAGACAATAAGAAGAGGAACAACAAATAAACTTAAAGCTGACACGTAGATTTATAGTTTTTTTTTTTTTTTGGTTCTTCAGATACATGGATGTAGATTAGGGTTTTCCTGAATTAAATAATGCAGTTTTATATCAGATGAACTGTCTCTTTTTAAAACACATCGTTATATTTTTATAAAACAATATGTCTAATTGTTATTTAAATAAATGACTAGACTTCATTACGACAGATTTTCTACAAAAACTTAGCTTTAGGGAAACTCTATTCAAAAATTCTGCACCATTTCGTTTCTCTCTGCCATTTCTTGTTCACTTATTTTTATCCAACAAACTACAGCCAAAAGTACTTTTAATACAAACTAAATACCTTCTCCAGAAGACAAGCTAAGGTGCTATAGAGAAAACCAATATAAAAAGCTATGAATATGGAAAAGGAATGGTAGAGGGACAATTTACGTCAAGACAAAATGAGACGACTTTAAATCTTTTGCGTCACGTAGGCGCTTCAAAGTTTTTGCCCATCTTCTTTAGCCAAATCCAAGCAAACGAAAAAAGATTTTTTATTCAAAATGTTTTTGTTTCACAATTCTCGTACTTTATTTTGCAAAAATTTACGATTTAACGGCAAACAGAAAGTTTAAGCATCAAATCTCGCTAAGTAAGTACAATTTTCTTGCACACGTACATTGGATTTAAGTTTGCAGAAATTTCTTTTGTTTTTCTTCTACCCTCATTTGAAATGTTAAATATATATACACATATATGTAGGTAGGAAATAAAGATAGACATAGGTGAGAATAGAAATAGGAAAATTTTAAAGTCCTTTGGAAGGTACTCGTATTTTGATCAAATTGCGGCCAATTAACGTAACCTATTGGAACCGATCCACTGCTAGGACATTGATGAGGTCTTTTTTGTCTTAAATGTCCGATTTATATAGGTAGCCACACAAATTCCTCCACAAATAAGTCCTATATAAAAATTTACATTAACATTTCTCTAATCTCATAGTCGGAATCAAAATTTCAACAACTCCTTTATTTATTTAAATTAACACGACAATTTAAATATTCGCTCTCTTTTACACTTGTGACACAGTTAATGTTAACTCTAACAGCGCCTACAGTTCACTGACTGAACAATATTTATATACACAGCGGCATCTTCTAGAAGTCTCATGAATAATCTAACGGAAATGTTAGAATGTTCCATTTCCACAATGAAAGCTACTTTTAAAGCAGCTTCACAATTAATGTTGTCATCAGTGTTGCCAGTTTAGCCTTTTTGAGGCTAAATTTAGCCTTTTTATTTACTCTTTAGCCTCGAAATTTTGGTTTTAGCTTCGTGGCTTTTTTCTAGCCTTTTCTTAATTTCAAAATAGCCTTTTTTGAAATTAAAAAAGGCTAAAAATTTCGAGACTAAAGAGTAAATAAAAAGGCTAAATTTATATTTGTGAACCATTTTCATTTTAATTCATTACTGATTTTCATTTAGCTTTTCAACATACTCAAGAATTGTGCAGTATTAAAAGAACAAATAACAATTGCCAATATCAAGTGGTTCAAAATGAAATAGAGTATTTTATATCTGAAAGCTTAAATGTCTAGGAAATTTTCTTTCAAGACAAAATTGTTATTACACATTATATTCATCATTATATAATGGACAAGAGCTCCACAAACTCTTGAAGGCTTGTGATACTCGATGGCGATCAATAGCCGTTAAACGTCTTGTGGATCTATGCTTCGAGTTAAAACCCATTTTAATACACTGATTATAATTTGGCCTACCATCTTTTTTTAAAACCAGTATTGCACAAAGTACAAAAAGTAAATAAATCATTTGCTGTTTTCTGATTTAAAATTCAAGGAATTTGATCCATTATCGTCGCCAATTGAAAATTGTTTAATGTTTTTGACACATTTTTCATACTAGTTTGATGAATGAGAGATAAAATAAAGAACGTTTTAATTAGTGAAGATTATGACAAAAATAATACGACAAATTAAACTAATTGAGCAATTGCGACAAAGATTACCATATGAAAACTCTACGTAAAATCAATTTTTTTCCCGTTGATAATAAAGTAGTAAAACCAAAAAAAATATATTATGTCATATTGATAGTGAAAAATTAAAGTGCTAATAAAATTACGAAGCTTAAGGCTCAGGGGCAGAATATATTAAACTACAAATGGACAAATATAGAACCAACAATGTCCATTTTCTGACATGGTTAATCTAGTATTTAACTTTTTAGTACTTACTTTAAGTAAAGCAGATGAATTTTATGAACATATTTTCTAATTTTTTATTTAAAAATAAATATAAACCAAAATTCTTAATTTATAATATTTTAGCTTTTTTTCTAAAGCGGTTTAGCTTTTTCTGGCCTTCTTTTGAAGCCAATATAGCTTCTTTTTTCGCCAGCTCCTGGCAACACTGGTTGTCATACTTGTTAATCACAGCATGTTGTCAACATCGCACAGTGGTATGAGAATAAAAAAGAGGGAAATAAATCTGAATAAATTTTAATGAAATTTCACATGCGCAAAGAGGAAGTGTAGTCGAGTTTAAGTTTAGAAATTGGACCTCATGACCCCACCAGGAGCTGGACCAGGGGTTCCCAAAGTAGGACACCTCGAGTATGTTCAATTTTTAAAATGATTCAGGTATTTGAGTACATAAATAAATATTTTTTGTTAAGATAAATGTTTTGCAAATATTTTTTATTCTTTTTTTTTAAAGTGCTCCATTATTGGGGTTTTTTCGATATATAGATTGAGTTGAAAAAAGTTCAGGGCGAGATCGGTTAAATTTCATTAAATGCTCTTAAAACACGACACTTCAGCTTATATATCCAACAAAAAATGGTGAAGGTTTATTGAGGTTTTTTACTTACTTAAGTTATAGTGAAGGAACTCCTGTTGCTAAAAAACATATGCTGAAATAAAACTGGTTAAAATTTTTTTTTACATTTTTTTTAAAGCTGTGGTTTTATGTATTTATGATTGTTCAGTACAAAAATTCATAATATTCTCTTTTGTGACTTTTTTAAAACAAAAATTGGATTATAAATTAAATTTATAATAATATAAATACATATAATAAATTTATTATTTAATTTTTTTAATATCACAGTAAGTATTTTTTAATTTCCAATTTTATTCATTAATTTATCGCTTTCCATTCCAAAGTTACAGCATAAATTGTGAACTATGGTCTTTTTTTTATAAAACAATATTGCGATTAACGGGTTAAAATTTTTTTTTTTCCAAAATGCTGTGTTTTTATATGATTATAATAACTCATCAATAAAAAAATATAATATTTTAAAACTACGGCTTCTATGAATTAATCGGCACTTTGGGTACCATTGAACCCACTGTGCGACGATGTAATTTCCTACATTTTGATATATAATACGTCTTCTATACCTTTTTAGCACTAGTCAAATAAATTTCATCTCTCATAAACAAATTTTGATGTAAACTTTAAGCTATTTTTATCAACCTCTCTGTTTCATTTACTCACACCCCAGGGCTAACTTCATTCAGTTTATTGCAACTTTAGCATTTGTAAACTACTCTGTTGGATGTGTAACAGAAAAAAAAAAATATATTTTTTTTAAAAACATTAAAGAAGTGTTAGACAAATGTCAAAAAAGAATAACTAAGAAGGTGGGAGCCAGAAATAACAGGCTGCTGCTACTGATGAAGGTGGCTCCTGCTTAATAACATGAATATAAAATGAAACATACAATTGAATAGAAATTGTCGTCTATTTCGAGTGTGTGAATAAATGTGATTTTTCTTCTTTTTTTTATTACAATTTCATTCATTTTTGCCAACATTTGAAAGCAATAAAGAAGAAAACAAAATATATAAACAGTTTTTTTTTTTTGCTTCAGGTACATTATGTACAAGTACAATTTAAAGCGTGAAAAAAAGCAAAACGTAACAAATAAAACACCGAAATAAAATTAAACTACAAACCTGCCTACAAAATACGTTTACGTAAAAAAAATAAACAGAGCAACACACAGAATTAACGTATTTTTGTCGTAAAAATCAAATCAAGGAAAAACAACAAGCATCTCTGTGATTTGAAGAGCAAATAAAATTTAAATTTTCCCTGAGTAAGAGAAAACATACAAACGAGAAAACAAAAATTATTTGCTTAAACAAATGAAGATGAGCTAGAAGAACTGAACATCTTTGGCAAATGTGTCATGGTTGGTGTTGGCAAACTTTTTAATATGATCATTTTATTTTGAATAATAAGGACTGAAATCCGTCAAAGTAAGACCTATCTTGTATAATTTGCAGCTGTACTGAGTTTTTGAATATGAAATATTCTGAGACAGAGTTCATTAAAAATAATTTTTGATAAGCTTATGAATGAATTTAATTATTTGGATTTTGAATATGTTTGTATTCGATAAATAAGTTAGTATGTATCTAGTATGGATGTCATTTTTAAGAAATGTAGTTTTAACTAGAGTATCCAAATCTTTTTAAACTCCACCGGTTATGGTTTTTTTTAACTTTTCAGTTTTCTGACAAACCGGTTTTTGTAAGACGGTTAACCGGTTTTAATGAAATATTTTTTTTAAAGCTCATTCAAACATATTTATGAAACTATTTTAAAAAATATTGATTTATTTTATAAAAAATTTTAGCATTTGACAACATTTCGTTATAGATATTAAATAATTGCATAAAGAATTCAAAAATTAAATAAAAATTTAATAAAAACCGGTTAACCGGTTTTTTGAACATAAAAACCGAAACCGCTTATCTGGGTTTCGGTTAAACCGGTTTTTAGATTTGCCGTTTTTTGGACACTCTAGTTTTAACCTAGAATATTCCCTATTTTTTATAAGTTTATACTAGGATATTAAATTAATCGGGTTCCTGGTTTAATCTGTTAATCGAGCAAATAATTAATCGGGGTTAATTATATCAAGGTTTATCTATGCTTTGAAGTATGAATTTCTATATGGTAAAACAATTGAGATATATGTAATTTAGTAAAGCAGTAATATATTAAAAAAAAATTAACGAAAATATGATTCGAAATTTTTGAACTTCTGGCGCTTCTGTCGAGAAAACGAAACGAAAGGAGATCAGATTGTAAGCTTCCGAAAAAACTTCGTTTTTCCAAATTCTGAAGATACTGATTTTTATAATTTTGTCCACCTAGATTTTGATTTGTGTTTAAAACTATATTTCTATATAAAGTGCAAACAAAATAAAAAATTTCGGTTAATCGGCAAAAATTAATCGGTTTATTTGTTATTTGAAAATCGTAAATTTTTAATTATTCGAACAGTTAACTGAACAAAATTAACCGGTTAACCCATTTAACCGTTAATGGCTTAATAACCTAGTTTATACTAAAGATACGTAAATTTTTAAAAGTTAAAAAAATTTAATTTCCAAAAACTGTATTCAATTGTTATTTCTTGTCAGATTTTCTATGTATGTTCAACACTCTTGCTACCAAAAATATGTACTTTTTTCATGCAGACTCTTAGTGCGCACGCGTTAATCTTTATATATAAAACACAAACAATTTTTCTACCTCTGAAACCATCCAACCGATGATCTCCAAACCAGTTTCTATAGAAAGTCAATTTTGTGAAATTGGTGTTACACACCTATACTCGGCCCATTTTTGAAATTTCCCATACAAAAATTGTTCCCAATTGAAAAATTAAAAATTTTAATGCCATGAAAGTTTGTATATATGCTCCTCTCCGAATGTGTATATTCTCTCAGAAGAGATTTTTGGAAATTCGAATTTTAAAGGAACTAATAAATCTACCATCAAAACTCCAACTTAGTCTGAATTTAAAAAATAAATGGATAGGTGTGTGGTACTTTTTGATTTTTGTACTTTTAAGGGGATAAAACTTAAAATAGATTTTGGAATTCTTTTGAAATTTGATCGTATAAGGGGTCAAACTTATCCCTCGTGTTGGTACTTTTTATTACAAAAATATTTTTTATGTAAATTAGTAGGGTATTATATGGTCAAGCCCGACCATATAATACCCTACCCTAAGTAAAAGAGCAAAAACATTTTTCTTTTAAAATTTCAATAATTTATATTTTTGAGTGATTTTCGGAAGTGGGCCTTATATGGGAGCTATGACCAATTATGGACCGATCACCATGAAATTAGGTCGTGTGATTTGTGTCTATATGAAAGTTATTCATGGTGAATCTTGTGTATATACCAACATTTTTAAAAACTTATGCACGTTAAAGTGATTCTCGGAAGCGGGTCTATATGGGATCTATGACTAATTATGGCCCGATCGTAACAAAATTTGGTGACATGAATTTTGTATATGGGGCATTTCATGTCAAGTGAACCAACTTTTGAAATCGATGTCTTCCGATCGGGATGAAATTTGCACCAAGGTTAGCTCTATTGGATAGTAACTCAGACACAATTTTTCAACAACATCGGTCGAGAACTCTCTGAGTTATAGGGGGTAAAATTTTGACAATTTGGTCAAACAGGGGTTTTTTCTTATCCATGTAACTTATTACCTATTGTTCTTAGCAAAATGTGTCCCAAATAGTATAGATAGCTATTTCTTCGATCTTTCGAAAAAAAATATTTAAAAAAAAAAATAAAAAATTTTTAATATTTTTTTTCCGAAATCAAAAACTTTTTTGACTTTTTTTTAAAATACGTCCTTTTTTTTTTTTTTTTTTTTTTTCTTAAAATAAAGTTTAGATATTTTCCTTGAACACCTACTTGGTCGCTTAGTGGGATGCGAGTGGGATATCTATCAAAATAAATATTTTGTAACTCAAAACTTAAATTTTTTGACTTTTTTTGCAAAATCAAAAACTTTGTTGACTTTTTTTTTTCAAAATGGACCCTTTTTTAATCTTTTTTTTTAGGTCAAACAAAAGCTTGGATATTATCCTTGAAGACCCTTTTGGTCGCTTAGTGGGATGCGAGTGGGATATCTATCAAAATAAATATTTTTTAACTCAAGACTTACAATTTTTGACTTTTTTTTTTGCAAATACGATTTTTTTTCCAAATGGGCCCTTTTTTAAAATTTTTTTTGTAGTCAAAAGAAAGCTTAGGTCCATTCCTTTAAGATATTTTTAGTCCCTTAGTGGGATGCGAGTGGGATATCTATCAAAATAATGTTTTGTAACTCAAGACATACAATTTTTGTGTTAAAACATTTATTTTGATAGATATCCCACTCGCATCCCACTAAGGGACTAAAAATATCTTAAAGGAATGGACCTAGGCTTTCTTTTGAGCAAAAAAAAAATTAAAAAAGGGCCGATATTGGAAAAAAATTTTGATTTTGCAAAAAAAAATTAAAAAATTGTATGTCTTGCGTTACAAAATATTTATTTTGATAGATATCCCACTCGCATCCCACTAAGGGACTAAAAATATCTTAAAAAAAGGGCCCATTTGGAAAAAAAATCGTATTTGCAAAAAAAAAAGTCAAAAATTGGAAGTCTTGAGTTAAAAAATATTTATTTTGATAGATATCCCACTCGCATCCCACTAAGCGACCAAAAGGGTCTTCAAGGATAATATCTAAGCTTTTGTTTGACCTAAAAAAAAAGATTAAAAAAGGGTCCATTTTGAAAAAAAAAAGTCAACAAAGTTTTTGATTTTGCAAAAAAAGTCAAAAATTTTATGTTTTGAGTTACAAAATATTTATTTTGATAGATATCCCACTCGCATCCCACTAAGCGACCAAGTAGGTGTTCAAGGAAAATATCTAAACTTTATTTTAAGAAAAAAAAAAAAATAAAAAAAAATAGCGTATTTTAAAAAAAAGTCAAAAAAGTTTTTGATTTCGGAAAAAAAATATTAAAATTTTTTTTTTTTTTTTTTTTTAATATTTTTTTTTGAAAGATCGAAGAAATAGCTATCTATACTATTTGGGACACATTTTGCTAAGAACAATAGGTAATAAGTTACATGGATAAGAAAAAACCCCTGTTTGACCAAATTGTCAAAATTTTACCCCCTATAACTCAGAGAGTTCTCGACCGATGTTGTTGAAAAATTGTGTCTGAGTTACTATCCAATAGAGCTAACCTTGGTGCAAATTTCATCCCGATCGGAAGACATCGATTTCAAAAGTTGGTTCACTTGACATGAAATGGCCCATATATAAGATTTATTTAGAGCGGAATTTGTGGAGATAAATATATAAATTAAAGATTTATGACCGATAAAGTCCAATTTCGCAAGGACATTTGTATGGGGGCTAGGTGAAATAATGGACCGATTTCAGCCAGTTCCAATAGCTTGGTCCTTGGGCTGAAAAAATAATATTTACATTTTATAAACTTAAACATATTATTCACTTATGGCAGTCCTTATGACAATTTATAAATGTATATATGTCTGCTACTATTTGATTGCTTGATTTTTGCATATATCCATTAGGGTGGTCGATATTTTCCATGTTTTGGATTTTCGATGCTACCCATCTAAACACCAAACGATGAACCGTTTCACTATAATTATTGACACCATTTCATAACATTTAATGCATAACTAAAATTCCAAATATTATATGATCAAATATTTTTTAAATTAAATTTCAAAAAATTAAAAAAAATAGTTTTCGCCTCTAATAAACGCTAAATAGGGACTAGAAATGCTAATTTTGCATTGATTGACTTGAAATTTTAAGGAAATTTAGTTCTTGGTCACAAATTTTTTAAAATTATTTCTTAAAAATACATTTCGAAGCCTGTATGCTAATACTTATTTTCGGATTGTTTGACGGAGTATAATTTTGGACCTTGGTATCATATAAATTCAAAATAGTGCAAAATAAGCGCCACCCTAATACAGATACATATATACATTTCTGTAGACTTGCATTCATGTATTTGTGTTTGTTTTATTTTCGGTTTATGTGGCTGTTTGCATTTCGTATTGCATTTGTTAGTTTGCTAAGCATTTTTGTATTTCTTCATATGAGTGAAAACTTTTTGTAGACATCATTGCCAGTTGTTAGGCATTGACTCAGAATACCAATTACATTGCATTCATCAAATTTATCCTTTAGTTCGATTGGTGTTGCTACTCTTGTTGTTGCAGTTGTTGTTCTGGTAAGTAGTACGTACATGTTGATAAACTGTTTATGTGCAGAATACTTTAATCATGTCGAGTGTTTTAAATAAATTTTGTATTTGCAAAATTGTTAAAACTTAAATTTGATTGCAATGCAGTTTAATTTTACAACTGAGGTGTGACTCACTCTGTCCAGGTTTGATTAAGAATTGTGCTTCCATTGATATAAAATATCCAAAACCTTAATCTATTTAAATCTAAGAAATTCAGATGCGTTAAACGATGGAACGTGGTAGCTGTGAGACGGTAGAAATTAACGATGCTAGTGAGCTATGGGTGATAGTAACACAATGGAGAAAACTGCTAAATCTCGGCTTAGCGGTAATGAAAGAGAGAAACAAAAAAATTATTTAGACAACCACTAACTACAGTGAAATGAACTACTTTTTTTACCATCTATATCACTATTTATATTACTGCGACTAGTAAAAAATACGTGTAAAAATAATTTGGGAGTTCTTACAATCGGCTAAACTGCAACGAAATTACCTCCTTCCATTTGGGCCCTATCGTGTTAACAACAGACAGACGGATACATTTAGTGAGTTAGAGTCACTTTCTGAGTCGATTAAACGATATCCGTCCGTCCGTCTGGCTGGCTGTCCATGTAAACCTTGTGCGCAGAGTACAGGTTGAAACTGGCTGAAATCGGTCCTTTATTTCACCTAGCCCCCATACAAATGTCCTCTCGAAATTGGACTTTATCGGTCATAAATGTTTAATTTATATATGTATCTCCACATATTCCGCTTCAAATAAGTTTTATATACACAAAATTCATGTCACCAAATTTTGTTACGATCGGTCCATAATTAGTCATAGCTCCCATAGAGACCCGCTTACAAAAATCACTTTAATGCATAAATCGCTTAAAAATATTGGTATACACACAAAATTCAACACAGTTAACTTTTGTATAGACACAAATCGACCTAATTTCATGG
Organism: Calliphora vicina; assembly: GCF_958450345.1. Lineage (NCBI taxonomy): Eukaryota > Metazoa > Arthropoda > Insecta > Diptera > Calliphoridae > Calliphora > Calliphora vicina. The sequence continues at coordinate 27,964,565 of NC_088781.1, forward strand.
CGATAGGTCCATAATTGGTCATAGCTCCCATATAACCCCACTTCCGAAAATTACTCAAAAATATAAATTATTGAAATTTTAAAAGAAAAATATTTTTGCTCTTGGCTTGACCGACCATACTTTTTTACTTGTTTATTGTTACATTCCAGTTTCCTGGAAGAGTCTTTTCAACAAACGTGACTACTGACCGATTCAAATCTAGAAGTTGGAGTCAAATCTAGAATGGATGATTTTAGTAAATTTTTAGCATCGTTCAATGATATTCCATTTGTTACTTCTTCATTACTACCAGAAATTGCAAAAATATTAGAAACAGTTATGTGCGAATATTTTTGTTCTAAAGGTAACTTTATCGTTTCTACCAGATGCTATTTAGTTGATAGTACGAGTCAATTTGTCTACGTTAAGAAGTATTTGTGCAGTTTTATTAAAAATAATGATAAAGTTTTTTAAGATTAAGTAATAGTGATTTTTGCAAAAGATGACAGAATCATTTTTAATACTTCTTCCTAACATCCAGAATTAATATATGGGATACTTTTAGAGGACATTTATTCGAATCTTCTGGAAGTTAAATAAGCCGCACGTAGACACTTTTTTGACACATCCACATGAGTTGTGATCGTTGCTTCTAGAAGTCACTAAAAATAATCCTTCAGTTGTATGACCAGTGTTGCCAGGAGCTGGCGAAAAAAGAAGCTATATTGGCTTCAAAAAAAAGGCCAGAAAAAGCTAAACCGCTTTAGAAAAAAAGCCAAAAAAAAGCTAAAATATTATAAATTAAGAATTTTGGTTTATATTTATTTTTAAATAAAAAATTAGAAAATATGTTCATAAAATTCATCTTCTTTACTTAAAGGAAGTACTAAAAAAATAAATACTAGATTAACTATGTCAGAAAATGGACATTGTTGGTTCTATATTTGTCCATTTGTAGTTTAATATATTCTACCCCTGAGCCTTAAGCTTCGTAATTTTATTAGCACTTTAATTTTTCACTATCAATATGACTAATATATTTTTTTTGGTTTTACTACTTTATAATCAACGGGAAAAAAATTGATTTTGCGTAGAGTTTTCATATGGTAATCTTTGTCGCAATTGCTCAATTAGTTTAATTTGTCGTATTATTTTTGTCATAATCTTCACTAATTAAAACGTTCTTTATTTTATCTCTCATTCATCAAACTAGTATGAAAAATGTGTCAAAAATATTAAACAATTTTCAATTGGCGACGATAATGGATCAAATTCCTTGAATTTTAAATCAGAAAACAGCAAATGATTTATTTACTTTTTGTACTTTGTGCAATACTGGTTTTAAAAAAAGATGGTACGCCAAATTATAATCAGTGTATTAATTACTTAAAAGTTTGGCTTTTTAGAATTGCTGGTTTGACGAAATTAAAACAAAATGGGTTTTAACTCGAAGCATAGATCCACAAGACGTTTAACGGCTATTGATCGCCATCGAGTATCACAAGCCTTCAAGAGTTTGTGGGGCTCTTGTCCATTATATAATGATGAATATAATGTGTAATAACAATTTTGTCTTGAAAGAAAATTTGCTAGACATTTAAGCTTTCAAATATAAAATACTCTATTTCATGTTGAACCACTTGATATTGGCAATTGTTATTTGTTCTTTTAATACTGCACAATTCTTGAGTATGTTGAAAAGCTAAATGAAAATCAGTAATGAATTAAAATGAAAATGGTTCACAAATATAAATTTAGCCTTTTTATTTACTCTTTAGTCTCGAAATTTTTAGCCTTTTTTAATTTCAAAAAAGGCTATTTTGAAATTAAGAAAAGGCTAGAAAAAAGCCACGAAGCTAAAACCAAAATTTCGAGGCTAAAGAGTAAATAAAAAGGCTAAATTTAGCCTCAAAAAGGCTAAACTGGCAACACTGTGTATGACTGTAGTTGCAAACTTCTCCCCGACTGGTTATAAAGTAGCCCAGCTAGCATTTTTTAAAATTTTAATCAAATTCGAGAAATTTTTGATACTTCAGCGCGATTTTCTGATCATAAATGATACTTTTATCCCGAGAAAATGGTACACTATCCACCACTCGTCTAAATGAGTCTTTTATGGGTCCGTCTTCTGATTAGGTTACACTAATTTTTGAGTCGAATCACTTTTTAATCATTAGTGTGGATCATTTTCGAATAATTTTTTAAGCATGCAACTTATTAATCAGTTTTAGGAAACTTCGACGAGAGAAAATTCTGGAAGGGTTTTATACGTACTACTCACATGAAGTTAGTTTGTTGTATTATTACATACATATGTATATATGTTTGTAACCACGCGTTGCAGGATTGATTTATTTTAGACATTTGTGTACAATCAAATTGATGGAAACGAGCAAATTTTTTACTAAAATGTGTAAATGATGTTCAAAAATAATTGATTACACTGTACAACACCAAAAAAAAATTACAAGGTCCGACCAATAAATTATGATAGAGGAGACATAAAAAAGAGGCACGTGTATCGGCGTTTTGAAAGTTTACATCTGAATTTCATTTGAGGGGGGGTTAAAGTTTCCCAACTCTGGCACATTTTTATTGTAAATCGGCATAAGAAACCATGTGATCCATACATTTTAGGTATAAAATGAGTTCAGCAAGTTTATGTAAAATGTTGCGGAGAACATTTTTGTGGAACATGTTAACCCTCTAAATCCACAAGACATGGGTCTTTTATGTCCTTCTTTTAAATAAGAGCAAAAAGCACCATTAAAACAGGGATTTAAGGGGTTAAAATGTTCCGCAAATTCAGCTTCATTATCATACAATGTCCAGCTTTTTTTTTAATGCTCTCTTTTGTTGTGTCTTGTTTCTGACTTTCTGGTTGAATTTTCCATTTTAGTGTATTCAGGGACTTATAGTAAAATTTCACGGAATATATTTTTGCGTAACTTTTTAACCCCTTAAATCTTTGTTTTAATGATGATTTTTTCTGTTTTTTAAAAGAAGGACAAAAACGACCCATTCCATGAGGGTTTGGAGGGTTAGCATATTCCACGAAAATGTTCTCCGTAACATTTTACATAAATTTGCTGAACACATTTTATACCTAAAATGTAAGGATCACACGGTTTCTTATCCGAGTATCTAAAATCTCTTATAGTTGTCAAGAAATTTACAAAATCAACTCTTCTAAAAACTACATGCTGCTGTTGATGATTGTAGCCACGAACAATTTGTTGTTTCTGAAATATGGTTATTGAAATAAAGCAAAATATCGTTACCACTAATACACTCGAGGCCCTATGTTCTTTATAGGAACTAAAGGAATTAATAATAATAAAATACACTCTTGCCCAAGTAAATCAAATTACCGCTATCGTTACCTATTAAACATTTCGAATCGGTAGCCAACCTTGATCGAAGATGGTTTATAGAGTAGTAAAAATTATTCAGAAAGTTAATGGATTTAAAACAATATATTTAAAATTGGCGTCCAACCTTTGGAAGAGAGTAAAGTCGGCCGAGCTCGACCATATAAAATACCCTTCACTTAGTAAATGATCAATATTTTTCTTTTAAAATTTCAATAATTTATAAATAGGAGCTGTGTTCAATTATGGATTAAGATTAGTATGCACGTCTTGGTGTTTCATTATTGGTGGCTTTAATTTCAGCAGCTTGATCACTTCCTGAAATCACAGGGCAGAACAATATACGAAATATTGTTACGAAATTGCATTAGCGATTTGAATTTAACGGTCTGTAACGGTCTGTAACGACTGCCTTCAACAATCATCATGTTTATAAACATGTTCATCAGTAGAAGCTTCTACTTATCAACAATGTTGATAGCATGCAGTTATTAGCATTGTTTGCGGCTAACATTAACATTGAAACTGCTTGTATTTGCAATCAAAAGGAACCGGTTTATTTAAAGGAAATAAACCACCGTTTGTAAAAGGTAAAAACGTAACAATATGTAAATAAGTCTTTGATTTTAATCATGTGTGTCGCATGCTCTACTGTAACACCAAAATTATGTAATACACAGTTTATAAACATAATTTTTGAATTCAAACACTTCAAATCCATATAAGAAAGATGGCTTTTTTTCTCCACCTAGATTTGAAGGCACATTGCGAATAGTCTGTTTTAGTCACTCACTTTTCAAGTTATTTATGGGCAGTGTAGGGGAAATTGAAATCAAATCAGAATCCGAATGTTTATGCTTTAAAATTTTTACAAATTTCTAAGGTACAAATTTGAACTACCAACTTTGCTCACAATGGAACTGTGTTTAAACTTGAACGAATTAAACAATATTCTGAAAATATAATATCAACAATTTTTGGAGTCCTTTTCTGCAATTAATCATCACTATTGAATTGTATTTGGTACTTGTTTTGCGAAAAATAATTTACAAAAAGAAAGTCATAAATATAGCACGAATTTGGGGATAAAACAGGATAATTTTTAAAAGCAAAATTAATCCAAATATTTGCCTACACTTAAACTAAAGACAAGACTTTTAAAAGTGTAATAAAGATCTTATGTTCGTTAAATAATTCAAGCATAAAATTATATGCTGCTTAAATAAATTACACTATTTTTATTTTAAAACATTTATTGCTTAAACACAAAATAAAAGAACAAAAACTTTTACAACCTAATTGTTAGATCATAAAAGTGCATCAGCATTTTAGAGCACACTGGCACATGAGACCATAACTACACTAACACTTACTGCTGATTCACCTACCAACACACTCCCACCTCTGGATGTATACGTATACATATATTTTATAACTATACACTACATCAACTTCAACTTAAACTTTTAGTGCAAACATTTGTTTTAAAGGAAAAATTACAAGGTGATTTTATCACCATCATTTTTAGTCATCAACATCATCATCATCCTCCAACAACGCCAGAACAGAATCAAAAACACAACAACAACGACAAAGGCAGCAGCATTATCTGCATCATGTGTTTCTCAGGAGCAGCAGCAACACAAGGATTATTCATTCATACCGTTGCTATACACATATTTTCCTTCTCGTTCACCTCGTGTAACATGATGTGTTGATGTCATAAAAAATTGAGATTGTTGCCGAAAATAAAACAAATACTTGGCAATACTTATGAGGAGTACATACATATATGATGAAAAGAAGAAAGAAAAAAAAAACAAAGTAGATAAAAGTGTACTTTTGGGATGATAGATTGTATAAATCGTTGAATGCTAGCAGGCGTGTAAAATTTACCATAAAACTGACATAAAAAACTTATTTCCCTCGTACTTCATGGACCCTTAAGGTACGCATAGCATGTATTTGAATGTCTGCTCAACATATGTATGATGACGATGTTTGTGCTGACGAAGATGACGATGTTGATGACTTGAAATGTTGGCAAATACTATGCAGTGCATGGAATGTAAATGATAATGAAAGTTACGCACATTTATTTGTAACTATAAGTAGTTAGGTATACAAAAAAAATTGTTTTCGTAGAGAGTTAGTTTTTCGTTCAACTCGTAGAAGAAAAATGTAACAAAGTAGTGGAATTGATAAGGTTTTAGGAAGTTAGATATCAAATTCATATTTTATGGAAAATATAAAATATAAAGTTTGAATTATATTTAAAGCTCTTTTGAGTGCAAGATGTTTACTCATTAACTCATTTGTATTACATTATTGTGATAGCAAAGAACACAATTATTTTAATTTCCCGGGAGTCTTGAACTGGAATATAGATAGAAAGGTATGGAAATTGTCTTAAAGGAGAAAATCTATATATTGTTAAAGGAGCAACAATACTCACTGATTCTACATAGCACATACAATTTGAATTGTTGATTCAAATCTTTCCGTATAGATCACTCATCGCCAAACAGGGTCTCAGAGCCCGAAGAGAGGTCAGCTATTTACACACACATAAAACGATCTTTAATAATACTTTCGGCAAATATTTAACAAAGACCGTAAAATGAAATGAATTTAATATGAATTTGGTTTTGCAAATTACTAAAACAGTAATATTTTTTTCAGTGCGAATGTAACAACACATTCCCATTTACATTTTAAATCCCTATCAAATAAAGATCCACTAAGAAGGCATTTTTGGAAATTATAATAACTTTTTTAGATTTGCAAACTTTATGTCTTTTCAATTACTACAGATACAAAAAAAACTAAAATGCATCCTCATCCATTTGAAAAATGTCACGACAGTTTGGGTACTTCTTTGAAATTTGAACCTTTAGTGGGAAAAACTAGAGTTTCATGTTCGGTTTTAACCGAAACCGACAATTATTCTTCGGTTTTTACTTTTAATCTATTTCCAGTAGTAAAATTCAAAATTTAGAAATAAACCTAAAAACAGATCGGTAAAAATATTTTAAGATTTCTTTTAATTGTATTACTGTAATTGCTTCAGATGATGTAGCAGACTATGCAAGGAAACATATGCAAGGAAATAAAGAATGACACAAACTCATTTAAAAATATTGATCACACGAGAATTTCCTGATAACTAAACAAAATTACGGTTTATTTAATTAATTTAAAAAAAAACAAGTAAGAGTGCTATATTCGGCTATGCCGAATCTTATATACCCTTCACCTTTGTTGTCGATGCATTATTATTTTTTATAATTAGTATATAGGTATGTATGTACATTTCCCACTTTCAGCGTACAGCATCCTAAATTTATCAAGAACACAAAAAACAACAACAACGCCAAACGAAACAAAACACCAAAAGAAAAAACAAAATACGCAAGCCAATGAAACCAACACACATCCAAACATACGTTTAATTGTATAAAAAACAACAACAACGCCAAAAGAAACAAAACACAAAAGAAAAACAAAATACGCAAAGCCTGCACATCTAAACATACGTTTTGTTGTTTTTTTGTCAAAAAAAACCAACACACAACCAAACAACCGTTTAGTTGTATAAAAAACAACAACAACGCCAAAAGAAACAAAACACAAAAAAAAACAAAATACACAAAACTTGCACATCCAAACATACGTTTTGTTGTTTTTTTGTCAAAGCATGCAATACATTGTGTTTTTTGATGAAATTTTCAGAGGTTGTCTCGGATTTTTGCTCATATCTCCGTTATTTATGGACGGATTTTGCTGATTTTAAATAGCAAAATTCTCGAAAGTATGTCTGACAGAATTGTTGAAGATTTGGATCCCGGAGATATCTGGGGCCTTCAGAAAATTGATTTCAACAGACAGACAGACGGACGGACAGACAGACAGACAGACAGACAGACAGACGGACATGGCTTAATCGACTCCGCTATCTATAAGGATCCAGAATATATATACTTTATAGGGTCGGAAATGAAAAATGTAGAAATTACAAACGGAATGACAAACTTATATATACCCTTCTCACGAAGCTGAAGGGTATAATAATGCACAATTTTTGTATTTTAAGAACAATGTCCAGTGGATACGCCGTAAATGTTGCATTTTTTCGCCGTTACTTAGCAGATACCGCGAAATTATACGTTGAACTCTATCCTTGGTACTATATGCCGTCCAGTCTCTACAAAATATTTATACATGGGGCGGATGTCACTCAACAGTTTTCGTTACCCATTGGAATGATATCTGAAGAGGCCTTAGAGTCCAGAAGTAAAAATATTAGAAAAGTATGTGCATTTCATACACGAAAGATTTCGAGTGAAAGCTCGATGCAAGATTTATTTCCATCTTTAATAATATCTTTGGATCCCATCATATCATCCATTTCAAAAAAATCTTTCAAAAATCGCAATTCGGAACCTCTTTGTGCTGATGATTTGTATTTACTTTCTGAATCTATCTTTCAAGAAATGGAAAAAGATGTTCTAGCTGACTATCTAAGTGATGAAGGGAATGACTAAAGATGTTTTGGGACTATAAACACATGGACAATCTTTTGCAAAGTTTTTTGAACAAAGTTTTTTATTTCATATTTTTGTTTTATTTTTACTTTTGAATTATTTTTTTATAATATTACTGAATTATTTGATTATAATTAAAAATAAATAAAAAGTTTTTTTAATATGAATAAAATTTTTAATAAATTTTTTTATTTTCTATTTTTATTTTATTTTTACTTTTGAAGTACTTTTTATAGTTTACTGAATAGTTAGATTATAATAAAAAATATAGTATACTAGTTTCTATATTACAAATTATAAAATTATATAAACTTATGAAAATTGAGACTGTAAGTGAACGGGTTCACTTACAGTGATGGCCAGGTAATTAAGACAAAAATTGTTTCCTAAATTCCATGTAATTGTCAATTATTTTTTCAAATATTTCCACAAATATGTATGCATGAGGACCGTTTTAACACACAAGTGTGTTTTATTCAACTGTATCAATTCATACATATTCACCACGAACTCATAAGATTTTTCTACAACTTGACCAACAATTTTTTTTTTAAATAAACGTATTTTCTCACATTTATATCATTACATTTTTATTATTATAAAATATTCGGACTAAATTTCGTGTTTTTAGTTCCAATAGTTTTGGTCATATCATGTTATTAACAGCGGATAACTAAAATAAATATGGATATCGGCAGCTGGTACCTCTAAAAAATGAATTAATCCTTCCCAGATCAATGTCTGCCATTTCGGACAAACTCTTGAAAAATCGCCCATTTTTAAACCTACTTCCACGATCTTCTGGTTCAGGTTATCAAAAGAGGAGATAGTCTATATTCTGCTAAACGTTCTAGTCTTGAAGTCATTACATTATAGAGTAAACTTTCCTAATTATTAAATTTTAAGTTTCCTGTGGTCTTTGTTGTCCTGCTAAATACAGTTTACTGGCACGTAACAATCTTGGTTATGTTCATGATGTAATGAGAAATTCAACTCATTTACTCCTTAGTCTATGCCTCTTCAATGAGATCGTTTGCAATGCGTAGTTTGTAGATAGCTAGTGGGATGCTACATACTCTATGTTCTCACCTAGAATCCTTGACCATTTCTTTCATCGCCAGTGGTAGTCCCATATACACATACCTAAATAATTTCCACTACCACACTAGTCAGGAAACTTATTGAAGCTGCACAGTCGGTAACGATACGGATACCTATATTCGATATCATAAAATACCTAGCTCAGTTTGCCTAATCTCAGCCTAATTACCAAATTAACATTTTGAAAATTTAGATTATATCGTGATGGACATAATTTAAAGAAATGTTCTAACCATTTCATGCACATCAATCTCCATGAAAATTGTGGCAAGATTGTGCTGTATTTTATGGATAAACAAAATGAAAATATTACTTTAGAAAATAAAAGTTTCATGTCGTCATTCATCTAAGTCCCAGTAATGCTGCATTTAAATTTTGGTCAATATTTAAATTTTGGTCAATAAATTTGGAAATCCTAAATGTTAACAACTGCAGTTTGTCTAATATTTTTAGCTAAAGTAAAATTGGAATTCCAATTCCAAAAAATAGTTCAGCCAATTATCAACCTCTCCCCCTAGATACTCAACCAACTACATCACATTCATCTCAATCAAAGCATGTGATAACATCACATCAAAGTATCAAATATAAAATGCGGATAAAGTTTTTAGTTTTAATTTTACTAAATCTTCGTCTTGCAATTCCCCATGCACTAACCCCCATTCTCGAGCAGCAAAAGCTCAATACTACACTAAACGAAACGAAACTTTTCATGATAAAGTGCTGGTGTTGAAGAAAATGAAATAAAAGTTTTTATGATGCTTTATTAGCAGAAGTTAAAGGCAGTTAGAAGACGGCAGCGTTATAAACATTAGTGGCACAATAAGAAATTCTTTTATTGGCGGTGGAAATTGTGGACGGGAAAACGCGTCTATAAAGTGGCTACACAAGGTTATTATAAGTTGCAACACAGCAGTCATTATTATACCATATGTATGTATGAAGAGTGTATATAGTATGTATGTGCAATATGCTACAAAATAAATACAAATAATATTTATTATGCTCTTCACTTAGAGGCTTTGGTTTAGCTATATGATGAACAAATACTATTATCATCATCATCTTTATCACTGCTCTACACTTCAAGTGTAATTCATTTTCCTTAGATATAACTTTATTTTGTTTTTTTTTCTGTTTTTTTGTGGCTTATTTTATCATTTTGCATAAAGTCAAACAATAATTCAATGTTGAACTTAACGCTTCACTTAAATCTTTTGTATCTGAGCTGTGTTTGAACATTGAAAACTTTAAGATTGATATTGGCTGCAGTATGTGTGTGTGTGTATTAAACTTATTCTAAATACTTTTTAGTGAAAACTTCAAGTTAAATAAACTTGGAAGTTTTTTGTGAAAATTATATGTCTGTATTTTAGTTTTCATTCTTTAGCTGATATCTGGTAATGAAGTGTATTCTTTGGCATGTTTACTATTGAAATGGGAAGGAATCCTTGAAGTAAAATTGCCCAAACATTATTAAAAAATAGTATTTAGTTATTACATATTAAGGTATTTCATCCAAAAACGAAGTATTTACGTAGTTGTGGAGCTTTTTAACAAATAAGTCTTGATCTACTTATACTTTGTAATCATTAGCTAGTTATAGCCAATAACTTGTAATAAGCTAATTAGAGCTGAAGAATGTATAAATAAATTTTCAAAGGAAGCAGACTTTTGAAGAACCTGGATAGACTAAGCATACCCAGGATGAAAACAAAAACAGCATCACAAATTAATATTTGCTATGAAACGACAATGTTCACAGAAAAAGTTTATGCCTGAACTTTTTATGTTAAAATGGCTCGAAATAAGCAAATATGCACGGATGCAATCAACTACATTTAAATCGCTAAAACGATAAATAAATATAATAACTGGATGTAACTTAGTTCAACTTTAACAAATACCTTTTCTGTAGGAATTTGTAAATTTTGTGGTCTTCTAAAAAATCAGATTAAACTCTTCAGTGACAGTTTTTGCAGCAGTCTATATCATACGATTCTCATACGTAACTATCTTAGTCGGCGCTATTGTAGAAGAAGGTAGTCGCCAAGATGTTGTGCTCATGCATTCTACTCTTCATCCAAACAACAATTCATCGATTAAGTTCCATAGTGCAACCAAAAGACGAACGACCTGTTTACTATGAATTTGTAGGTATTTTCATTGATTAGGGTGCAGTCCTGTCCTAAGCACAATTACGAACTCCACTTGGCATTGTTTTAGTTAGATTAAGGAAATAATACAGTCTAGAAGGGTTTTCGATTTTACCTCATTGGAACTGAGAGCCTTCAAGACTGTCCACGTAGATATACAACAAATGTTCGACGACATGAATTGTAATGGTGTTATAGAGAGATAACAAGATGTCAAATATATAAAATTGAACTTGACTTTTAGCTGAGTATTTCGACCTTACCACGTTGAGCACTGCCGGTCGTATAAAGAAATGTAAATGGTAAATATTTTGAAATGAAATTCTTCTAGCTGCTGTAATGAAGTCATAAATTTGCAATTGAAAAATTGTATTGCGAGCGTTGAAATCGACTCTATTGAAACTACCACATTTTGGGATTCTCGCTGCTCCAATATCCGACAGGCTGGTCCTACTGCTGTTATTATTATTATTATTAATACTGAGGTTTCAAGCACTGCTACCCATAGTATCATTTTTACAGCACTCAGCTTGATAATTATTGGTACAGAACGAAACTAGCACCAGTGGCCACTAATGCCTTTCCGAGCCCTTTCGCTCTGAACCTCACAAAATCATGTTATCTAAGACCACAATGTCCAGTAAATAATTAAGTAAGTATTCTCAAATCGCCCTTTCCGAGCGATAGCAACTTTTGGGATCTATTTTTGCCCGCCTGAGGTAAAATACCTCACTAACGAGTAAATTCTGATTCAAACCAAGATATAATTCTTTCCGCAGAATGCCAAAGAAAGGCTCAGGTCCAATGATAGTGCGACAAGATACACAGCACAATGTCAGATCATTTTGCACGCCGAGTTCAATAAACGATATGATGCAACCAATAACGACATCAGACACTTTGGACCAGATCTCACCTCATAGGAAGATAAGGCCCTAAGTGCCGCCTGGCTAACCGACATAATAAGTAAATATCCTAACGCCACTTAAATTCCTTCGCAAACACTCAGCACTGCATATTGGAAAATTGTTGCAATCATCTGCAAAAGAATAAAAAAGGTTTCAAATTTGACGTCTATAGAATCTAGTAATAGAATACGGCTCCGCTCTTGCAATACCCTGAATTAATCTTGAACTCGTTTGATGAGATTCCATCTACAACAAAACATATAATGTGAGTTCTGGAAAGTGTACGACTTAAAAATTCGGGATATTTTAAAATGTTTAGCTTTTATTTTAAAACATTTATGCAATAAAAAAATTATTAAAAGTATTGCCCACTCTAAACTAGGAACTTTTCCCATCTTTCTGGCAACATATGGACTCCATGACAAAATATTTTGCTCATATTTGGAGACCAAGAACGAATCAAGCCAATTTCGCATACTCTATTCTGAAGTGAAGCGTATTCCAGAGAGAGCGTTCTGCATTGATCGAAACAAATAGTAGTCGGACGAAGCATGAAGTTTCTCGGCCGCATATTCTTGATTCAAACGAATCAGTTGCATTCGGCTCAGATTCCTGGGATGTTCTAGTCAGATTTCAACAACTCATAATAGATAGAACCCTTGCTCCCACCAAATATAGAGCATTACCGTAGCGTTATGGATATTTGGATTTGTTGTCGATTCGGCTAGTTGGCTGGACTTCATATACGATCTACTACGCTTCGGGTTATCATAATGGATACATTTCTACTCGCAAGTAATGATTCGGTGCAAAAACGGTGCAAATATCGTTCAAACTGCATTTCGAACACACAAAATCATTATAAATTGAATCGTTGCTCCCACGAAATACAGATATATTACCTTAGCGTCGCACAGTGGGTTGAATGGTACCCAAAGTGGCGATTAATTCATAGAAGCCGTAGTTTTAAAATATTATATTTTTTTATTGAGTGTGATGAGTTATTATAAGCACATAAAAACACAGCATTTTAGAAAAAAAAGGTTAAAAAAAAACTTGTTTAACCCTTTAAGCGCATTATTGTTTTTTGGAAAAAAATACCTTTTTTCACAATTTATGCTGTAACTTTGGAATGGAAAGCGATAAATTAATGAATAAAATTGGAAATTAAAGCATACTTCATGTGCTACTAAAAAAATAAAATTATAAATTTATTATATGTATTTATATTAGTATAAATTTAATTTAAAATCCAATTTTTGTTTTGCACAAAATTTTATAAATGTACAAATTTTTTTAAAAAAGTCACAAAAGAGAACATTATAATTTTTTCGTAATGAATAATCATGAATACATAAAAACACAGCATTTAATATAAAAAAAAATTTTAACCCGTTAAGCGCATTATTGATTTTTTGGAAAAAAAAGACCTTAGTTCACAATTTATGCTGTAACTTTGGAATGAAAAGCGATAAATTAATGAATTAAATTGGAAATAAAAGCATACATAATATGCTATTAAAAAATTTAAAACATAAATTTATTATATGTATTTACATTAGCATAAATTTAATTTAAAATCTAATTTTTGTTTTTCACAAAATTTTATAAATGTACAAATTTTTTTTAAAACAAGTAAGAGTACTATATTCGGCCGTGCCGAATCTTAAATACCCTCCACCTAAATATGATGGTATAAAAGCTGAAATAATATAATAATTGTTAGAAAGACTAGTTTACGCAGAAGATATTTTATTTCAAATGTACAAACAATTGTATCTAATTCAGCAATTTATAACTCAAATTCCTATTAGAACGTTTGACACAGTTAATTATTGTCTTTTAATTGAGAAATTGTCGTCTAAACTTAATTTTTCTAAATCTTCGTGTAAATTATTATTTTCTTACATAGGTAACCGTTAACAGTTTGTTGGAACTGGGTTAAACGATCTACAATATCTGAGTGTCAAAGTGGCGCACAGTGGTATGAGAAAAAAAAGAGGGAAATAAATCTGTAACTTCTAAACCCTTAGTCCGATTTTAATGAAATTTCACATGCGCAAAGGGGAAGTGTTGTCGAGTTTAAGTCAGGACCTCATGAAATGAAATTTAACAATTTATATACTTAATAATTAGTTAATACGTTTGGATCAACATTTTTCCCTTTTAACCTCAAATGAAGAAACAGAGTATAAAAGAAGGGTATACAAATATATTTAGACAAATTTCAAAATATTTGGTTGTGGGACTTTTGCGGGAGCTATGACCTATTATGATTCGATTGTCATAAAATATTTTTACGTGATTTTTATGTATTTATATGAGAGCTGTGGCCAATTATGGACCAATATTCACAAAATTCAGTATTATGATTTTTGAATACAAATTACTGATCTGTGTACCATTTTGGTTAAATATATGGATGCTATGACCTATTATGATCCTAAGTATTTAAGGGCTTTTTTTGTAGAATTTCATATAAACAACGCTATTAACAAGAGTGGACCTTATGTGGGAGCTATGCCGAATTATGCACCAATATTTAAAAAATCTTGTAGTACGATTCTTGGATACAAATTACTGATCGGTGTAAAATTTTGGTTGAGTGTAGATTTTTATGGATATTTGTGCACGGTAATGTGTTTTCCTGAAGTAGTTCTTATATGGAGGTTATGACCAATTATGGGCCTATCATCATAAAATTTGGTACATCGACTTTTGTATATATTGAATAAATTTGTTTTACATTTCAACCTGATAACTATATTTGTAAGAAATTTATGAGGATTTTAGGGATTTCCGGGAGTGGACCTTATATGGGAGCTATGGTTAAATATGGACCGATATTCACAAAATTCAGAAGTATGATTACTGGATTCAAATTACTGGATCTGTGCGTAATTTCATTTTGATATCGATATGTTTTTAATACTTTTTAAGGTTAATATCTTTTTTCGGAAATGGGCCTTATAGGGGAGCTATGACCAATTATCGGCCAATCTGCATAAAATTTGGTTCAGTGATATCTACTATATATATGAGTATAATTTTTGTCGAATTTTAGCATGATAAAGATATTTATAAGAGATTTATGAGTACTTAACTGATTTTTGAAAGTGGACCTTATATGGGAGCTATGGTCAAATATGGACCGATATTCACAAAATCCAGTAGTATGATTTCTAAATATAAACTATGGATGTGTGTGAAATTTTGTTTTGATATTGATGTTTTTTAGATATTTATGTAGGGTATTGTGTTTTTCGGAAGTGGTCCTTATATGGGAGCTATAACCAATTATCAGCCGATCTTCGTAGAATTAGGTACAGCGATTTTGGTATATATGGGGATTATTCATGATGAATTTCAACTTGATAGCGATATTTATAAGACATTTATGCTTATTTATGAATATGGGCCGATCCACGAAAAATTTTGTAATATAATTTCTTTTACCACGAAACTTATTTTTGCTGAATTTCATGTGGATATTCTTATTTTGTAGGCATTTATAGACCATAGAACCTTATTTCGGGAAGATATTTGTATGGGGGCTAGGAGAAATCATGGACCGATTCTTATAATTTTCACCAGAGTTACTCCTTTTATCATAAAAGTAACGAGTGCAAAATTTTATGATATTAGCTGCAATATATTTACAAAAAATGTCCAAAAATATGTGAAAATTATCAATTTTTTTTTGAGGTTGTCCCACATTTTCATTCATAACTTTGGTTCCACTGTACCGATTTTGCTGATTTTCAATACCAAACTGCTTAGGACAATAATAAACATTTTTCTTGTAACTCTACTAAGTTTGTTTGCGTATTTTGGACGTGAGCGTGTTTTACACAGACGGACAGACGGACAGACAGACGGACATGGCTCAATCGACTTAGAATTTCATAAGGATCAATAATATATATACTTTGTTGGGTCTCAGATGAATATTTCTCAATGTTACACACGGAATGACAAACTTATATATACCCTCATTCACCACTTATGGTGGTGGAGGGTATAAAAAGCCACAAAATTCAATATTATAAATTTTTGTAATGAACAATCATAAATACATAAAAACACAACTTTAAAAAAAATGTAAGAAAAAAATGTTTTAACCTATTTTGTATCAGAATATGTTTTCTAGCAAGAGGAGTTCTTTCACTATAACTTAAATAAGTAAAAAACCTCAATAAACCGGCACGATTTTTTTTCTGTATATAGAAGCTGAATGTTCATATTTTAAGAGCATTTAATGGAATTTACCCGATCTCGCCCTGATTTTTTTTAAACTCAATCTATATATCGAAAAAACCCCAATAATGGAGAACTTTAAAAAAAATCTTAAAAAATATTTTCAAAACATTTATCTAAACAAAAATTATTTATTTATGTTCCCAAATACCTGAAGTTGATGGTTCCATTTTAATATTTCTACTTTTAACAGATTTAACAATAAATATAATATAAAAATATAACCACTGCCAATAAAGTAAGTTACTCAATTTGATTATTTTGAATACTCAATTTTCGTTATTCGTTGAATTTCAAATACAAAAATATTCGTAATTGAAAACACATTTTTGTTATTATTTGTGTTTCAATTACGAAAATTATCTATTCAATAATTTTTTTATTTGAAATTCAACCAATAACGAAAATTGTGTATTCAATTGTCAAAATAATCAAATTCAAAACTCAAAATTCAATAGAAAATATCAAGAAATTTTGTTTTTGAGCAAATGAATACTTGATTTAATTATGAAATAATTGAAACCAGTTCAATATGGGATAAATGTTTCAATTCAAATAAAATTTTGTCTGTGTAGAGAGTGAATCAATTTCCTAAAAGGAATCTAAATCTACTAACTAGGGTATTCATTCGACTAATGATCGTTCGATTAATCGAATAATTTCTTACGAATAATTATTCGAACAATTTAAAAATGGCCATTTTCGAATAACGAATAATTCGAACAATTTTATGTAGAATAATCGAATAAAACGAATAAATGTTCATATATATTTAAATTTATTAAATTGCTTAAAATTGTTCATAATTCCAAATTTAAATAAGTAATAATGACTCACAAAAATTGTATTGTTTCTGAAATTCGACAAATAACTAAAGACAAAGGAACTTTCGGTCACTGTAGATGAGTGTTCCGATAGCTCCTTCTATAAATATATAAATAATACTGCAAGAAGTTACAATTCTAAAAACAAATCTTTCAAAATGTTTAAATTTGGACTTAAACCAATAAAAATAAAAGGTACGGAATAAAATATTTGTTATTTAGCTGGCGAAATATTTGAAGAATCGCAATTAAACATCAAAATATTTACTTAGATTAAAGTGGAGTTGAATGTGATGAAGAATGTGATTTTGAAACGGTCGTCGAAAGTGATATTGAGGATGACATTTATAATGATTACATTGAAATAGATGAAGGCCATGATCTTAAAATATATGTACCTATATAAGTAAATGTTGCAAAATATTTAATAAATCGAATGATAAACACAAATATTGCAAACTAACGTTTTGTTGCAAGAAAAGCATGGTTTTGAACATTGTTGAACATCTTTGTCTAACATGGTAATAAACTTTTTGCGTATTTGTAAATGTGTCAATCATGCACTGCCTGACTTCAAATTAGCCACGTTCACTGACAATGATATCAAACAGATTCCCTTTATTGTATAATTTCCCACTTTATAAAGCAAAGAGTGGCAACGTTGATAGAGCTTGATGTATGTATAATACAATTTGTTATAAATTAGTTACTCAATTTAAAACCCGAATTAATGAACGACATAACAAAGTCCTTAATACGTTTATATTGTATTTGAATTCAGGATCAGTCCAACTAGCTCAAATTTTTTAAAGCATAGCTCCAAAACGGTTAGAATATTTCTAATGAAAATTTAATGATGGAATTTGTTTTCGAATGTATTTTAACATTATCAATACTTGAATTGTTAACTTAAACGTTATTTTTTGTTATTCTTTAACAATAAAATATTAAAAAAGCCGACATCAAAACTTCATTATTTTCTTTTTTTAAAAAAAATTAATTATTCGAATAATTCGATTAATATTAAACGTGTGATCGAATTATTCGAACAAGTTAAAATCTCTTATTCGAATTATTCGTTTTATTCGAACAAGAGAAAAATCGAATAATTCGAATACCCTACTACTAACTCATGCTTAAATTAATATATAATATTAAACTAATTTGAAATATTTTAAGATTGTAGTAACTATTGCAGGTATTACTTCCCTATCACAATACCAATCGCTGCACCCACTAAATTTTAACTAAAAACTGAATGCCAACAGCAACCTTTTGGATTAAAGTTTAACATTTTTCTATTTCGATTTTATTTCATTCTGTTGTTAAATAAGAAAAATACTATATTTTCCATGTAGTTGCTGTTGTATGAATAAATCTGTATAAACACCCAACATACAACTACTTGTATATTTATATGAATGTATGTATAATGGGCGCAAAACTTAAATTGGAACTACTTCCGGCGTCTTTAAATGCCTTTAGTCACGCACTAAACTTTTACCTTGATCCATGTGTCTATTTCTTTTTTTTTTTTCTTTATTTTATATTGGTGTTGGTGATTTTTCACTGGTGTTAACCACTGCCATAGTTCAATTTCCATCATTGCTGTTGTTCTTGTTGCGAAAGTAAACTTTCATTGTCTAGCTGTTACCCAACCAAGTTTTTTTGTATTTCTGTTTTATTTATATTCCATTTAAAAGGTGAGCGTGAGTGTTGGTAAATATAGAAATTTAACCATCAGAGTTTAACAAACTGAGTCAGCAGTTGTGTACAATATATGAACTGTGTAGTCTTCAAACATACGTTAAATGAAAAGAAAAAAGGCTTGTGAACATGAAATGCTGATAGCGCTAGTATTTTTCTTTATATGTGTAGTACGTTTATTTTTCGCAATCAGTGTCTAAAATGAGTCCAACTAAAAAAAAGTATGTGTAAATATTTTTTAGTTAGCAGTAGATTGAAGCGCCAAATATGCTCATACATTCTTACAGCCTATAAACGTTTAATCATTTACTCATTTATTAAATTTTACTTATACTCATGCACGTAGTACGTTGGCGAATAGTCAATATTGTTTAAATTAGAGTAACCATATCAGCTTTGTTAGTCAGGTTACTCAGATCTGGTTTAAAAAAACTGATCCAATATTTCAAACACAGTTTATTTCAGAAGCAATTTTCCAAAATTTTAAAATTTGTTGAATTATATAGTATATTTTAGATCTTCCTCAACATTTTCTATAGTATTATTTTCATATTAAACAAATATGATGGCCACCTTCTTGCTGTATTCTATTTTGTTCTCCAACCAACATTGATTAAAGGAGTGCTTGTTGAAGGCGCGTCAAAATACGCTTTGATTTCTTTGTTTCTTTTAGAATTTAAAACCATATTTTAGTGTTTTGTATTTGTACTCAGCTCTTTGAGTTGTGTTCTATGTGTTTTTGTATGTGTGTGTGTTTCCGTTTTCCTTTTTTTTATTTGAAGGCTACAGCAAAGCTATTTATTTTTCTTTTTGTATAAATATTCTTTCCATCTCCATTCCATATTTGTGTCGGTTTATTTGCCTTATATTAACCAGAGTTTTATGTGTTTTTTTTTTGTTAGTTGGTTGTTAAGTTCTTGGCCTACAATTAGTGCTGTTTGTAGTTTCAGTTGCAACATAAAAGTTGTTGCATTGCATGTTTTAGTTGCTGGAATATAGAAAAAAAATCTGTTCTTTTAATTGTTCACCTCTTTTTTTTTTGTTGATTTTCTTTAGCAACACCCCCATTGTTTTTTATTCAACATTTTGTTAAAGACATAATTTATGGCTTTTGTTTTAATGATTTTAAAATACAGTGCTTTTATAAATTGAAGGCGTGTTGTTTGGCTAAATAAAATGTTAATAACTAATTAAATATTTTAGTTGTTCTATGTCAAACATTTAACATAATACAATAGTCTAATTAAATAATTGGACTTATTTGTATTATAAATTATTTTAATAATATGCAAACATATTGAAATCACTTTTGTATTTATATATTGCGTATTATAAACATTTATTAAAAACAAATTAAATATTAATCATACGCAATGCGTTTTATTTATTATATACAAATGTTACTGATAAAATTAATATAAAATAAATGCTAACAACAAAATATATATGCAAAAATTTAAAAATATAATTCATAAACTAGAACAAACTGAAACTCGTGTTTTTATTTGACTGAATTTTATGAATAAAGTTTGAATTAAAAACAACTGGGATACAAGGAATTATGACATATTTTTTGAGGTTTTTCGTTGCAAAAACCATAACTTTTCAACGAAATGAGATAATCAAAAAATTGAAAAGGTATATGACAGACAATTCAACCTTTTTGGTGCTTACTAGGGTATTCATTCGACTAATGATCGTTCGATTAATCGAATAATTTCTTACGAATAATTATTCGAACAATTTAAAAATGGCCATTTTCGAATAACGAATAATTCGAACAATTATATGTAGAATAATCGAATAAAACGAATAAATATGAACATTTATTCGTTTTATATTTATATATTTAAATTTATTAAATTGCTTAAAATGTTTCATAATTTAAAATTTAAATAAGTAATAATGACTCACAAAAATTGTATTGTTTCTTTGATAGCTCCTTCTATAAATATATAAATATTACTGCAAGAATTGACAATTCTAAAAACAAATCTTTCAAAATTTTTAACTTAGGACTTGAACCAATCAAAATAAAAGGTACGGAATAAAATATTTGTTATTTAGCTGGCGAAATATTAGCAGAATCGCAATTAATAATCAAACTATTAACTTAGATTTAAGTGGAGTTGAATGTGATGGAGAATGTGATTTTGAAACGGTCGTCGAAAGTGATATTGAGGATGACATTTATAATGATTACATTGAAATAGATGAAGGTCACGATCTTAAAATATATGTATGTATATGTATATTTAATAAATCGAATGGTAAACACAAATATTGCAAACTAACGTTCAGTTGCAAGAAAAGGATGGAATTCGTCTTATACATGATTAATCATGCACTGCCTGACTTCAAATTAGCCACGTTCACTGACAATGATATCAAACTTTGGACAGATTAACTTTATTGTGTAATTCCCCAAAGACCACTTTATTAAGCAAAGATTCGGCAACGTTGATAGATCTTGATGTCTAATACAATTTGTTATAAATAATTTAGAAGTAGTGAATAATTAATTTACTAAAGAATTAGTTACTCATTTTAAAACCGGAATTAATGAACGACATAAAAAAGTTCTTAATACGTTTATATTGTACTGGAATTCAGGATCATGTCCAACTAGCTAAAATTTTTTAAAGAATAGCTCCAAAACGGAAACTAAAGGGTTTGCCAGTCAATTGTTTTGTAGATTGTTCGGGAGTTAATCTGATCAGAATATTTCTGTTGAAAATTTAATGATGGACTTCGTTTTCGAATGTTTTTTAATATTATCAATACTAGAATTGTTAACTTTAACTTTATTTTTTGTTTTTCTTTAACAATAAAATATTAAAAAACCGACATCAAAACTTCATTCTTTACTTTTTTAAAAAATTTAAATTATTCGAATAATTCGATTAATTTTAAACGTGTGATCGAATTATTCGAACAAGTTAAAATCTCTTATTCGAATTATTCGTTTTATTCGAACAAGAGAAAAATCGAATAATTCGAATACCCTAGTGCTTACTCATGGGTTAGCAAATTCGAAATTTGTGGAAAAATCAATTTTTATGTTTCTTTTTATAACCTTCACCTTCGTGAGAAGGATATAAAGTTTGTTATTCCGTTTGTAATAGGGTTCCTAATTTCCTGGACTTTTTTCATTCGAATAAAATGACTTATTATTGTACCAGGGTTTTAAATGAAGTATAAATGTTGGTGCAGCCTTTATAAGGGTTGCTAATTTAATAGTGGCATTTTATAGGTATTGTCACACTCGTTGTTTTAATCAATACAAAATCAATAAATTCATTGTTTAATTAAAGAACTTAAGAAATTCGACTATGTTAAATCTATAAAACATGCGTAGTTAAAGACATTTTTCATATCTGATTGTAGATAAACAAATTTGAACCACTATTATTGTTATTATTTTCTCTAAATATGAATAACATTCATTGAATATCCATAAAAGTTGTAAAGTTGCATCTTAATAATTCCTTTAAAGTAGATTCATTCTTAATAATCAAATTTTTCTGATGTGGCTTGAGTTAGGTGAAAAAAGTTCGGTTATTTCGACCGTAATACATCTTAGCCAACTGACAATATGTTGGTAGAACCGAAAAAATCTACAGATATAATATAATGATTCAATTAGCAACAAATTTGGACATAGAAACGAATCTGAAAATTTTAACCTTTAGAAGAAAACATATGAAGATATTCCCGAAAATTCCCGACAAACTTTTCCCGAAAATTTGCAAAACAATATTTGTAATTTCTACAATATAATTTTCCGACCCTATAAAGTACATATATTCTGGATGCTTATAAATTGTGGAGTCCATTAAGCCATGCCCGTCTGTCTGTCTGTTGAAATCAACATTCCGAAGCCCCCAAATAACTCACATACACGATTCATACGTCAATATCTCCGGAATTTTTCCGGCTCGATCCACAAATGGATGAGATTAATGAAAAAACCAGGACAACCTATATTTTAAAGACCTTTGCAATGACTTATATAAGACCATAATAAGTTGAAAACAACTTTGGAAAAAAAAGCTTTTTTTTCATCATTTATTTATTGTATCTTCATTATTTAATGAACTAACAATAAGTGGTTCAAATCTTATATCTAATATTATTACTTAATTAGTCCAGCCAGTGCCGGACGAAAAAATGTTGTGTTCATGGTTGTTTTGGTTAAATTGGCATTCTTCCTTCTAGATTAGGTCTGCTATGTCCCTCCTTCTTAATCGAGTGTGGCCACGGTTATCTAATATGTTGCGGGCCAGCGAGTTTGGGTGAACTTCAAGTTTTTTTAAATATTTTTGTACGTTTTTCGAGATTTCAGTTTTTACAATGGGCACGTTTAGATCTTTGTGTATATTCGCGTTTTTGATATACCAGGGGGCAACTGTGATCATTCTTAGAAACTTGTTCTGGCGTCTTTGGATCTTTTCTACATTTGACGCTGAGGCCGTGCCCCATAACTGTATGCCATAACACCATATCGGTTTTATGATTATGTTATAAAGTAGAAGTTTACAATCTAAACTAAGCGTGGAGTTTCTGCCAATAAGCCAATTAATTTGAATTGATTTCAATTTCATTTGAGTCAACTTTGCATATATATGACTTTTCCATGTAAGGCGACGATCGAGATGTATTCCGAGGTATTTCACTTCCGATTGTTGAATTATTGTTTGGTTATTGATATGAATAGGGGGGCATGATTCTCTACGCAATGTAAATGTAATGTGTGTACATTTTTGCTCGTTGACTTTAATTTTCCATTGTCTTAACCATTTTTCTAATTCAAATATGTGGTTTTGTAAGTAACGAGACGCTTCTTGAGGGTTTTCATGAATGCTTAGAATAGCAGAAATTTAAAAACTTTTTCTTGTAGCAGGATTCCAAAAGACCTTGAAAGACGGTTTTGCATAACCGAAATTATGCTCGAACGCTATAAAATAATATCATTTTTGAACCGAATCATTACTTGCGATGAAAAATTGATCCATTACGATAATCCGAAGCGTAAAAGATCTTATGTGAAGGCCGGCCAACTAACCGAATGGGTCCAAAATCTTCCTATCTATCATGAGCTTACAGGGAACCTGTACCGAACACATTCGTCTGAAGCTAGTAGTTGCCAGAAACCGTAATGTTCCATCACGACAACGCTCGACCACATAATGGGATTGGGGATGCGAGACATTTCATGAAAATGGATTCCTTCCCTTTGCGTAGTGCAATTTTATTTGAAAGATCGCAAAAAGTATGACAAAAAATAAAACATCTGGCCTATCAAAAGTCCTTTCTGCGATATGAATTCAACAAATTTCCAGAAAAACAGCACCAGGTGCTAATAAGATTATAATGGATTTGGGTTTGACCCTCCGTTAGTCGTAACTGATCTGGTTGATAGAGGCTACTCTTTTAAATACTTTTAATTTAATATTGTTTTTATGTTTTCGAAATAAAAAGTGGAGAGATTATTTTCAAACGTGCCTTTTTTATTAATATCAATTTAATACATTGCAACTAGTCTCGATTGAAAATGATTGCGACTAACTAAATGCATCAAGACATACAGTTTTAAGAGCTATTATTTCACTAATTTTTAAATTTCAATTTATTTTGGTTTCAAGATTTTTTTTCAGAAGATGCCACTGATATGAGATATGAGAAAGGAACTTCTGTTATTCTCAAAGAGAAATTTCGGCGGCGGCTCACTAAGGGTTTGGGATGCGTTTATCTCAAGCGGAACTCTGACTTTAGCGATACATTCTACTAGAATGGATAGTTTGTAGTACCAGCGAGTTTTCTTAATCTTGTCATATCTGTCGAACAAGACTTTATTTTTCAGCTGGACAATGCTGCTTGGTTTGATGATCATGGAGTGTCTGATATTTAATTGCCGGCATTTTTGATGTTTTGTATTTTAAATTTTTCAAAATATTCTACATAATATGAACAACATTTGAGTCACAAGTATTTTGATTAACGATACCAGTCTATACTATTTGGTTTTTTTACATAAAGAGAACAAAAAGCAAGTGACCTTATCATTTTGATACTCACCTTAGTTCAGGAAGCTCTCACCCCAGTACAATGTTTGTGAATTATACTCAAAATCCTATTGAATATTACTCATACGGTCATTTGAATTTACGAGGTAGATACAGATATACAGATTCATAACAATATCTTAACTTAATTTATTTTAAAATAAATTAATACAAAATACAAATTAGTACTAATGTAGAGTATTTTATAGTGTTGCTTGTTCTATTCTACCTTTCTACATAATTTTTTTTTATTTAACCCAGCATTTCCATAGTATCCATTATAAAACTTTTAAAGGTTTCTTTCCTTTTTTCATCCAGTAAATTTATATCCAACACTTTAATTACGATTATTTAAACCTATTGGATTTGCGTGTTAAGTCTTATAAAGAAGACAAATAATCGTGCAATTAAAGCCTTTTTAGCCTTAAGCACAAGTAAATAATTGCATGAAGTGCCAAAGTATAAAGGAAAAAAAACAGATACTTACAAACACACATTAACAAAATAAATAAAGTACTAAAAGGTTTTCCTTTTCCATAAAATGAAAATAAAAAAATCACATTTTCTGTATCCTAGCATAACGTAAAATTCACGTACATTAAATGAATTTTCACAAATACAAATTTAACTCCTTTAAGGTTAAAAAAATAAATTTAACTAAAACGAACAAACACACATTCGTAATTATATGTACACAAGTATTCATATAGACATACACTAATACACTTTAAACATTCTCGTATAATTGCACCTGTGTACTTTACCTGTGAACATTTAGTTATCTTGACGTTTTTCTTAGCATTCATTCTATTTTGATGGGTTTGGATTAACTTTAGTACTTGACAAGTAAAAAACCATTTTACTCGAACATTTCCATTCACTTTCTGGGAATGTGCAAGAATTTCATTGCGATGTTCGGTGGAAGTGTGTCTGTGGGAAATGATGGGTAGATCTTTTACTAAAACTCTATGATTTTATCATTAGGCAAGACAGTGGGGTTTGAAGAAGACATTTTTTTTACTCTTAGTTTTAAATTTAAGATTTTTAAAAGTTATGTCTTATAAGTCAATCAAATTATTTTTTTTATCATTATAATAATTTATTGGCAGGAAACAAAAACAAGGCATCGGAACTTACTCATTCCAAATTTGTTAAAACTTGGTACACAGGTTCTTTTAGTCATAAAAAATTTGAAGTTGCTCAAACATTTTAAATTCTCCTTGGTATATCTTCTACTGTAGGATAGCTCAATTTCAATTGCATACAACTTGATTTCATAGTAACGGCTATTTATCCTAGTTTCATTATATTTTCCTAAAAATTATTTTCTTCTCAAGTATAAGTTGAGTAAATATAAAATAAACAATTCAATGTGAAATTTCATAATATTTCGGAGAATAACTCATATCTACAATGACTATGGTGCGCCAAAACTAATTTTAGGTTGGAAGCTCTATTTTTTAAATTTTCTACGATAAAGATCCAAAGGTTACTCCCGTGTTTATACTCCTACAGTAATCTGCCATCATATTTCAGTTAGTAGTTTAAAATTGTAACAACTCTTTATTTATTCAAATATACAACAACAATAGTTTATATAGTTATTACTAGGGTTCTATAAGTCGATTGTTCGATTGTTCGAACAATCGACTTTTTCCTGAAAAAAGTCGAAATCGACTTTTTGGTCGAAAAAAAGTCGAACAATCGATTATGTTATCTCAAAAGTCGAATAGTCGATAAAAGTCGAATAGGCGGTAAAAGTTTTAGATTGTTAAAAAAATATTTAATTGCAAGTTGGTACACTTGCATTTTTTGTAGTGTATGCTAATATACATATGTAAATAATAAATAAATGTTTATAAAATAAAGCTTTTTTCTACAGAAAATTCTTAAAACATTCTTCTAACTATTATCGCATTGATAAATTTAATTTTTATTGCTAAACATTACAAAAGGCGCACCAATAAATGCAGAAACCATGTATTTTTTACAAAAAATGGTAAAAAGTTGAAAAAAGTCGATTAACTAAAAACTCGAAAGTTCGAAAAGTCGACTTTTTAAAAACGGAAAAAGTTGAAAAGTCGACAAACAAACCCGCAAAAAATATTTTGGATTTGGAAGCAATAAATATGATTACTGCATCTTCTACTGCTACATTAATTGCATCCTAAAATTATTGCCTTACAAAAATGATTTTGGAAGGCATACATTAAGCTATTCGTATAGGTGGTGAAGAACTTAGAAAAAATCAGCGCTTCTTGTTAGGCAATCACTGGATCTGTAAGATTTTATTGCTTCTCAACAGCTCTAAAATATATGTGCACAATTGTTTGCACATATTTAATTCGATGAAATCAGGTTAATTTTAAAGCTGTGAAATATGCTTATTTTGGATTCTTTATGCAGAGCCTCTACGCGAGGAATCTCATATAAAAATCATGTAATCTTTCATGCGAAGTGGTAGCAGTATACAAGTGCTCTCTGCCTTACAAATCTGCTTCCGAGGAAGCACCATTTTTTGCTGGGAACTAACTTACAACTTATACAGCACACTTTAAGGCAGTTAATTTGTTTTTACTTAACGATGCTTCAAATTAGACTGAGTGGTTTATATACTCACGGCCAATTTATATACGCTACATTGCCATATGGATTCTTTTTGAAAGCTCTATTTGATCTTTACGGACAAAACTAGTACATTCGAATTCTAGAGCTTTCAATGTTAAAGTTAGCAGTTTAAACATTTAGTGTTGCCCTACATACAAACAATGCTAATTACTGCATGCTATCAACATTGTTGATAAGTAGAAGCTTCTACTGATGAACATATTTATACACATAATGCATGCAGTCGTTACAGACCGTTAAATTCAAATCTCTAATACAAATCTCCCATCATTATCTTTTGTCTGGAAATCAAAGGCGAGTTTAAAATATTTTGTTTTTCTACCTTCGTTTTGTATCTCAGACGCCAGTCTTTCTGGATATAATGGTCATGTTTTGTTCAGATGTCCCATAACCAGATGAAGCATGAAAATTTAATAACGAAACCACGAACGGTATCTCGGCACAAATTTCTAAGAGAACGTATCTGCTTCGCACATACTCTCTTCAACATATTTTCCATAACATTTCGAAACATTTAAGTTGGGGGATGGTACTTCCATTCCATGCAGAATGGGGAATGGTACTTGGCTTTTAACATACACTCTTTCTTTCCAATATCCCCAAAAAAAGCTGTCAGGAGCTGTTAAATCCGCTGAATGTAGAGGCTTATTTTTTGCTTGTTGACAAAGCCATTTAATGAGAAACGGGCTTGTATTTCATTATTAAATTGTGAACAAAATCTGGACTTTCCTTAGCTTTTTCATGGAAACTAATGGCATAGCTCTTGCTGGTAGTCTGTCATCTTGAATTCTTGCACAGGTTTAACTTTATATGGGTTACAGCTCTAATATACTCAAAATTCTGAGTAGCCCAACTTGTGTCAAACGTCTCCTTGTTGATGTTGTAATACTATGCTGTACGACTTCCCTACACGTTCAATATTATGAGCAGTGTTCACGGTAGATGGTTTTCCGGCACCAGAAAGAGTTCGTAGAGACCCATGCTGACGAAAATTTCCAATCAAATTGTTTATATTATGATGCAGTGCTGGGTGCTATGCGCGCATTAAAATGACGAAGATATGTAAGCTCTGTTAACACAATGGATTGTTGGTTTGAAAAATAAAATACAACTGTTTCTATTCGTTGTTCGATTGCATAGTTATTCATTATTAATTCCACAAGTCTTCTTCACAAAATGCAAAAAAAAAAAACAAAGTAAAAATAATAATTCAAAAAAAATTTTGTAAAAAAAGCACAAAAAAGTAGAACCGATTTGAACCCAAATTTCAAAAATGTGCCTAAATCTAGTTGACATTTTTTTAGAAGAACAAAAATTACATTTAAATTATTAAATTTAAGGTGAATGTGATACAAAAAAGTATCAAAACTGGGGTTTCGCACGTTTTATCCCTTAAAAGTACAACCATCAAAAAGTACAACACACCTGTACACTTATTTTTGGCATAAATTCAGATTAAATTTCATTATTGATGCTAGCTTTATTAGTTCCGGAGCTGTAGAGATACCGATTTTAACCATTTTACCCACTTTCCCACCCCCTTAAAATTAGAATTTCCAAAAATCCCTTCTTAGTAGATTCAAAATTTCAAGATATACAAATTTTCAAAATTGGTAAAAATTCTTGTATTGGACAATTCGAATATGGATAGAATGGACCAAATTTCCCCTCTAATGATATCAGTTTGGAGCTTATCGGTTGGATGGTTTCAGAGTCTATAACAGACATATGTAAGTAAATAGAAATATTAGTTGTGTTTTCTATATATAGACCACAATAATTAAACTGATGTAAGCTCTGCTTTCATTTGGCTGGTTATAAATTTCTAACAATATAATTCTGATTACTCAAATTTCAAATAATCCTTGTTAAATTCAAGCATACTTCTAAACCACTGTATTAGATTAATTTTATTTTCTCTTCCTTTTTTGCTGCCTTTCATGTTCAAGTATTTGAAGTATTTGTTTGTGTATTAGTGAGTCTACTTCCTTTCTTGTTCCAGTCTATGTGTTTTGTGTTTGTGTATCTATGAGTTAGCATTCCCACTATTTATCAGTCTTTGTTGGCTGGCACACGTGTCTTAGGTAAAGGAGTTGTAATTATTTTTCTTCAAATGTAAACACAAATGAGATTTGTATTCGTAATTATAAATTAACTTAAAGTGATTAAATAAAAGCTTTTACTTATTAAAGGTATGTAAGTATATTATTTTAATAGTTTGAGTAAATTTGAATGTATTTTCTAAGTGTTAAGATAATTAATGCTTTAGTAGGATTCTTTTTTATGTTAATTTTTAACCCTATATCATTCTAGAAATAATGTACACAGTGGCATTTAGATTCATGTTATTTTAAAACTATCGTGGTAGTAACATGTTATATATTTAACTTCTGTTACAAGTTTGACCTAATTAAAAAAACTTCAGGGCGTTTTTCTATTTCCGAAATACTATCACGTTGCAAACGTGACATGTCATTCGACCAATACAACAGTGTCTTATCAAGACAACTAAAGACGGATATAGTACGTTTTTAGTAGTCTTGATTCAAGTATCTTATAAGGAGACTTGATTCAGAATCACGAAAGCAAAACAATTTTAAATTTTTTTATGAAAAAACTCGAAATGTATTTAAAAACTTGTATTCCTTTCATGTTTCTGAATCAGGCATTAATCTGATCATAGTTATAGAAACGAAGTTTGATTCTAAGTACCATTTTGGTGTTAACTATAAAAAATTACTGAAAATAGTAGGACTTACCGTAGCACATATAATTATTTAGTCAATTTAACATTTTTTAAAATTGTTTTGAACAAAATTTAAATTTTATATGGAAAACATTCGCAAAAGTATATCTGAATATTGCACTTGCAACATGAATAAATTTGTTTGCTTCGAAAATATGGAATTTTGTGTCAACAAAGCGTCATATGAGGGAAGTTTTGGTTTACTTCTTTAATCTGAAGCACACCGATTGCTCACCAAAGCTTGTGGTGAGTGTGTTTCATCGGTTGTTCAGTTCAGAAGTGGTGATTCAGATACGGATGACTAAGAATTGCAGGTATTAGTCCACGAAAATTGTTTTCAGACTAAAGAACAGCTTGAAAAATTGTTGGGAGCTACTCAAGCAGCAAATTTCAAAATGTTTGCGTTTCATTACAGACGATGAAAAACGGATCTATTACGATATGGAACCAGATATGGAACCGTAATATTCCATCATGACAAAGCTCGACCACATTATGCAATAAATGTTGAAAACTATTTACAACGAAGTGGCTGCGAAATCTTGCCTCATCCATCCGAATACTAAAGGGTTTTTCAACAGAACTTTGTTTTCTAAAACAACAAATTTAGATGAAGTTCGGCAATTATGAATTGGGTTTGGAGTCCGGAATTTCCCGTAAAATTATTGTCGGAAATTCCCGGGAAATTTAAATTTTTTTCCCGGCAAAAACGGGAAATTTAAAATTAATTAAAAATACTTTAATATGACATCTCTATTTTGACCCGCTATTTTGCAAAAAGTGATTAAAAATTTTGATAAAAGAATCGACATCTGTCAGCGTGGTCGTGGTGGACATTTACCAGATATAATTTTTCATTCATAATTGCCGAACTTCATCTAAATTTTTTGTTTTAGAAAACAAAGTTCTGTTGAAAAAACCTTTAGTATTTCGTTAATAACATCACGGATTTTGAGTTTTAAGTTTTCACGATACTTGAAATTTGTTTTTTTAATTAATCCGCAAAATTAGTATGTTTGGCCCCTCTGTGCTTCCTGTTGAAACCACATGCCAAAATTGAGTTGTTAACATCTCGCGATAGTGTGATCCATTGACCGTTACCGCACTTCCAGCCTCATCTTCGAAAAAACGGCCTTATCACGCCTCCAGACCACATAGCGCACCATACAGTGGCACGTTGAGCAAACAAAGCCTTCTCAATAATCGTTCTAAGATTTTCAAAAGCCCAAATACGACAATTTAGCTTGTTGACATACCCTAACAAGTAAAAATGGCTTCGTCTGAAAAAATGATTCTTACGAAATTTAACTTCAGAATCACCATTTTCATTTTAATTATTTAAACGCGATTTTCGATCGAAAATGAATTCATTGTAACAATAGCAATTTACTACGAATACGTCAAAAAACTTAATGTCAAAACTATCATGTTGTTAGTGTTGCCACAATTGAAAAAGAACGCTCCATATGTGGCCTGATATATGCGATATATCTAGCTATCAGCGGCCAATACTTTGAATACATTTAAATTGTACGGATGTTTCAAAATAAAAGCTAAACATTTTAAAAAATCCCAATAAATAAAAGTCATCATAGAAACTGATGATGAATTTCCGAATACTTATATCAACACAGTTCATCATTGAAGTTTACAAAAGTCTAGAGGACAGTGTGATGGTCTATCAATGTGAGGTTTATAAAAAAGTCTTATATGTGTAAAAAAACACCTTAAAGTATATATATTTTGGATCATTAAAGATAGCGGAGTCGATATACCCACAGACGGACATATATGTTGAAATCAACTTTCCGTAGTAGCCAAATAACTTTCACACATGATTCATACATCAATATATCTGCTAAAGACCCGGTAAGGTTGCTATTTAAAATCGAAAAAACACACAAATGGCTGTGATATAAGGAAAAACCTCGACAACATTGATTTTTGGTCTATTTTTAATATATATCTGGATTACTAATTCATTAATATAGACAATTAATATTAAAAAAAATTGTAAACATTTTTTTTCGAAATTTTTAAAATTTTAAAAAAAAAAATTTTTTTTCAAATTTTTTTTAAAAAACTATTTGGAAAAAGAAAATTTTTTTTGTTTAAATAAAAATACTTTTAAGTATAATTTGGCGAAGGGTATCTAAGATTCGGCACAGCCGAATATAGCTCTCTTACTTGTTAATCTATATCTGGATTACTAAGTCATTATAATAGACAATATGGCTATATACTGATAGAAATTTCAAAGAGCTTTGTAACAACGTATACAACGCCATAGTAAGTCGGACATACAATGGGTCAAAATAGTGAAAGATATTGTTTTTACGAATAACATTTAAAAACAAGTAAGAAAGTATGGTCGGTCAAGTGTATACAAACATTTTTAAGCGATTTATGCACGTAAAAGTGATTTTCGGAAGCGGGTCTATATGGGAGCTATGACTTATTATGGTCCGATCGTAACAAAATTTGGTGACATGAATTTTATATATATACAAGTTATTTGGAGCGAAATTTGTGTAGATTGATATATAAATTAAACATTTATGACCGATTAAGTCCAATTTCGGAAGGACATTTGTATGGGGGCTAGGTGAAATAATAAACCGATTTCAGCCAGTTTCAATAGCCTTGGTCCTTGGGCCAAATTTGATCGAAATATCTTCAAAATTGCGACCTGTACTCTGCGCACAAGGTTTACATAGTTTGCCAGCCAGCCAGACGGACGGACATCGTTTAATCGACTCAGAAAGTGATTCTAAGTCTATCGGTATACTTTAAGGTAGGTTTTAGACTAATATTTTTGGGCGTTACAAACATCTGCACAAACGCATTATACCCTCCCCACTATGATGGTGTAGGGTATAAATATTATACATATATTCACCAAAAAACATTTTCAATCTGTATGTTAAAGTTGATTTTGCTCCCTCACTTATTTTAATTAATAAATCTCAAAATCTTCACCTTTCACACCAAAAAAAAAACTGCAACTAAAAAATCTAATAAAATCGTTGGCCATACATCATTCCTTAAATTCATTAGGAAAAATCAAACAAACAAATGTCGTTTTCCATGTCCACCTTTAACATCTTGTGTATATAACCAAAGCAACCTATTCATGAACTAATTAATACCAAACTCTAGATGTCAAAACAGCAACCAAAGTGCAATAATTTTTCTCTTGCTCACATAAAACAAAAACTCGTAATAAATAGAATAATTTTTTGTTCAGTTCCATATAAAAGTTGTTATTGTTGTTGTCTGTTTTTTCTATATATAAAGTTAAGTTTACGACTACTCAGCAGCTATAACTTAAACGCTGACATTGAATAATTATTACAAACGGAAATTAAAATCGTTAACGGAAATTGATTTCTTATTGAGACACGTTTTGCAGATGGTTTATAGTGTTTAAAAACTAGTAAATGGTTGTTGAAATTGTTTGTTTGTTTGTGTTTTTTTTTTCAGTTACTTTCATTGTTGTTGTTGTTTTGCTGTTACTGTTGGGGTAAGCAGTTGCATTAAATGGGTGGCTTATACGTACCCCAAAATGTGGCACAATCAGTGCTGTCTGTTCTCCTTCGTGTGTGTTTGCATTTTGCTATACATGTTGTTGCAAAACTTTTGTTGTAGAGTTGGTTGGGGGGTATTTTAAGAGAAATAAATCGTAAATCGTTTTTAATTGGTTTCATTGTCTGTTTTTAAGTGCAAACAGGTAAATGTTGTTAAATTAAATGAATGAGTAGATTGAAATGATTGCAATGAATGCATGAGTAACAAAACAGAATAAAAAAAAATCAAATAAACTGAAACAGAAATTAAAAATCCTCTATACAGGAACATGATTTAAAATTAAAACTATTATTTGCATTTAGCTTAATGCAAGGTTGAAAATGACATCATTTCGAATTAAGCATTAATTTTATTCGTAATTCCTTTTTAATTTACTCAGTTAAATGGCACATATAAATACGGACGAAACATATTTTTAGCTTAAATTTATAAGAATTTCAATATTTAGTCATAACTGCAGACTACAACCCACTATAGACTTCTCACAATATTAGAATTAAACTAAAATGTTTACAGATAAAAAAGTTTCACTTGACTTTGTTTACTTAAAAATCCGGGATTTTTTACAAATTTTAAGATTCCATTTTTAAACATTTGTACAATATAAATTTATTCAAAGTATTGGCAAATGCCAGACATAACCTTTTTTCATCTCTCTGGTAACATATGGATTTCCAGCCAAAATAACTGCTCATCTTTTGAGGTCTAGAACGAATGAAGCCTATATCGGATACTCTGTTCTGAAGTGAAGCGTATCCAAAAGACAGCGTCCGATTCAAGGTTTGAACTATAAGACGAGTTAGGCAAAACTTCCCAACCACTTCTTTCTAATAGTTTTTAACAGGTATTGCAATATATGACAGAGCGTTGTCATGATGGAATATTACGGTTTCATTTCTGGACGCATATTCGGTCGTATTTCGGCCATTGCTCGCTTCAAATGAATCAGTTGCGTTAGGTATAGGCTCCATGTTATTCGGTGCAAAAATGATTTTCTTCTAAAACGTTGAAACAGCCTTTCGAACATGCAATATCGTCTTTCAAGATCTCTTGGCTTCAATTCGCATTTCCTGCATTTGGATTAATCCTGCAGCTCGAAAACGTTATGAAATTACTGCTTGAGAAGCTCCCAATGATTTGGCAAGCTCTTGTTAAGTTTGAAAACAATCTTCAAGCAGTAAGGCTTTCAATTCTTGGTCTTCCGACATGTTTTTTTCATTTTGAAAACTAAAATCTGAATTCAGTTTCAACGATTTGGTTTTCCTCATATCTATTTTAGCTTTGTGTATTGAATTCAATCAAACAATATAAATAATCACTGCAAAGTTCTTATACATAAATACACCAGACTAATCATTGCTATTGGGAGCAATATTTCCACATCTATAAAACTCTATAAATTGTTTTAAAATGCCATAATATATTTAAAAATTACATTATATCATTATATCTCTCCCTGACCACTACTAAGTTGTTTTCCCAAGAATACAAAAAGAAACCCCTTAAAAACATTAATATCTTCTATTTGTGTTTTTTCTGTGCTTTTTAAGCAAGCGATAAATTTAAATTTATTTGTTGTCATGGAATTGATAACATAACTTTCTTCAAGTTTCTGCATCGTTAACTTCGGATGCAGTCGAAAGTTTTATATTTCACACAAAAACACAAAAACTACCAAATTCTACTATCAATTTTGTCTACTACTTTGCGATGAAAATCAAATTGCAAAGTGAGTTTAGTTTGTAAAAACGAGTAGTTCGGTGGTGAGACACATTCAAGCTATAAAATATTTAACAAGTATACCGTAGTGTCTGTCAGTAGTTGCGGCCAAGCGTAACTTGAAGTCGAATTATGCCTTTTTTTGGAGTATTTCATTTTTTCTTACACTTGAAGCTTATGTAAAAAAAAAGCACAAACGTTACGCTTAACAGGAGACACGGCAAAAGATGAAGCATACAACCTCACAAGGAAATATTCACATTACAGTTTTCAAAAAGAGAAAACTGTACACTTAAAGAAATTGGATTCGCTTTGTAGAAATTGAATACTCGGTAAAAAAAAACACTATCATGTATCAGCTGGTGTTGGTTGTGACTTAAATTGACGCTCCTAATATAATTCAGTAGATTTGAAATTTTTAATTTAAAAACTGAAGTTAATTTTTTCTCACATGTCACCATTTTTCTCCTTACTTCATCTATAATCGATGTCCGATGATTGACATAAACTATCTGATTGGCAAATCATTCAACCAATCGTTTAAATCAGTTGAACCAAGGTATATTCATATATATATTTGTTGCAAACCATGCTGAAATCGTGTATATGTTTTACGACTTTCGATAAAGGTAAGTAACATGACATTGAACCACAGTTCGTGTGCGTCGTCACAACATAGCAGAACATTCAGTTGCAAAGTAGGTATGGACTGATCAATAACTTGCGGATATATGTCATTTTTTCTTAGGGCATTGCTACACGTTCAATATATATTGACCGATATTTATTGAACGTGTATCATGCAGTATTGATGGATCGCAGAATAGCCTAATATTCTAAAATCCAAATCGCGATAAAAATATCAGAATTTATATTGAACGTGTAGCAGTGCCCTTAAGGGCAATCAGCTCGTTTTCGTTTTTTTGCTTTGGATAATTTTTCGTCTCAATCTAGCGTTTGTGCTGAAAGGCTTTGTATAACGATTCCTGTTCTAGGTGAAATAATTGACCGATTTCAGCAAGTTTCAATAGGATTCGTCATTGGGCCGAAAAAATTTTAAGTGCCACATTTTGTCGCAATATCTTAAAAATTGCGACCTGTACCAGACGGACATCGTTTAAGGAGGATGTTGGGACAATATTTTTGCCGCCGAATCAAACTGATTGTTCTCCAAAGCTTATGGTGAATGTGTTCAAGATGAGAGAGACGTTGATTATGATACAGAAGACAAAGATCGCTAAGGCCAGCCAAAAAGGATTGAAGACCAAGAATTGGAGGCATTACTCCATGAAGATTGTTGCACAACTTAATAAGAGCTTTGAAAATGATTGGCAGCTACTCAAGCAGCAATTTGAGAATGTCTGCAAGCATCATCACTTGCGATGCAAGGCTGATCCATTAGGTTAACCCGTAGCGTTAGAGATCGAATTTGAATTGCGGCCCAACAGCCGAATCGACACCAAAGACAAATAGTCATAGTGCTAAGGTAATTCACTGTATTTGGTGTGACCAAAAGGGTTCTATCTATTATGAGCTGCTGAAATCCGGCCAGACCATCACAGGGAACATATAGTGAACGCAACAGATTCGTTTAAAGCGAGCAGGATATTCGGCACACATGTTGCAATACCTGTTAAAACCTATTTATAATGAAGTGATTGTGAAGTTTTGCCTCACCCGGCTTATAGTCCAGACCTTGCCCCACCGACTACTATTTGTTTGGATCGATGTATAACTCTCTCTGTGGGATACAGAGTATCCGATATTGGCTTGATTCGTTCATGTCCTCAAAAGATGAGCAGTTATTTTGACTCGGAATCCATATATTGCCAGAAAGATGGTACAAGTTAATAGTAATAATGGTAAAAAAAATTACCAATATTTTGATTAAATGTTTAAAAAAAAAGCTAAAAATATGAAAAAATCCCGCATTTTTAGTTTATACCCACCCGCAAAAAAACCCCTCCTATAGGGTTTATTTTAGTATATTTTGGATTGTATTTGGAGTTTTGAGGACGCCTGACGTATGAACGAGAACCCCTTCCATCAAACATAATATCTTTACTCTCATCTGTCCAGAAAATATTCTTCCACTTTTGGACAATTTAGATGTTCCTTTGCAAACTCCATGCGCTTGGCGATATGTCTTGCATTTAAAATAGGGACCTATTTTGGACTTCATGCTTTCTAATTATATTCTCTGAGACATGTGTGAACTGTTTGTACTGTCACAGTTATATTAAGGTCGTATTTTAGCTCGGTTGCAGCTTTGAAAGGATCCTTTTTGCGCTAGCAGATCAATCTTTTGAGGCGAAGCGGGTTCAGTACTCGTTTTTTTCCATGTCTTTCAGACTCTTCTTTAGAATTAATTGTATTGTGAATCATTTTGTTAGAAAATCCAACAAATCCACTATGGTCCGCCATCGATTTTTTTTTGGCAAAAATTCCAAAACAAAATTTTAAAAATTGTTAAAAATTAATTTATTTTCCTAAAGACAACACTCCAAGCAATCAAGAAAATATATTTAAAAAATACAGTTGGCCTAGTCGACTGCTGGTCTGCTAGGCTTTCAAAGTTGAAACTTTAAACACGTGTAATCATGGCATATTTTCGAATTTTATTTTTGTTGAGTCCTTGTCGTAATTCTTGATATTTGTGATTGTGTAATTTTGTAGTCTCGCCATAACCTATAAGTTCTGTGGACCAAAAGTTGTATTTGGACACGAACTTGCATGGAAGTTTAAATGAGGAAGTGTTCGCCAAAGTGTATATTTTGAGTTTATATACATATCTCGCCAGCATTTTACAGCAAACTCCCACAATTGTCATTTTATTTTAGCATAATTTTTTAATTACCCGTATCGAAATGCTTTCGGATTGGACAACAAACTGGCGCAAAATAAGATGTACTAATAGAGTGGGTTCTTCAAAAAATCATTAATAATCTGATTATTAACAAAAAAATCAAATAAAACAAAATGTATATAACACTATACAACAAAATCAAATTTATATTCAGCAAATTTATGTAAAATGTTACGAAGAACATTTTTTTATAATATGTTAACCCTCTAAATCCCCAAGGCATGTGTCTTTTTTGCCCTTCTTTTAAAAAAGAGCAACAAACACCGTGATAAGTGAATTTTTTCGAATTCAGCGCACGCAGATTAGTTAAAAAACATGCATAGTTTCTGCAGTAATCTTTTTCTACATGGTATATGCCGTCACAAATATATAAAACTAGTTCAAAAACCATTTTTTCCATGTGTATCAACACCACATTGTCATTTGAAAATGTGTTCTTACAAGATGGTCATAAATTATCAAATAACATCGTCTTGAAATAAACACACTCACAAAAAATACATATTTTTTTTTAGGAAATAAATACAAGTTTACCTCTAGCCTGGAACTGAAATAGGAAAATACATGGAATAAATGATAGAAATTCATGTATAACAAGTAAGATTGTTATATTCGGCTGTGCCGAATCTGGTATGCCCACCATCAATATGTGGGTAATTTTTTATTTGTTGACAATAAAATATTTATCTGATAAAAGCGTTATAGGGTCAATTATGGACCGATCCTCACTAAAGTTGGTAGAAGAATTTTGGTTCATATAAACCTGGTTTATGTCCAATCTCATCACGATATTAATTGTTGTAATACAATTATGAATGTTCAAGTCGTTTTCTGAAGGGGACCTTGAATCGGGACTAGGAACAAATGTTGCCCGGTTTTTGCCATACTTTACAGTAAATTCCATAGTACTTAGAACTAAATTGTCCAACATTTTATCACGAATACCGCATAGTCAACATATTTATGACTGCTTAAACAGAATTACGGGGAGATATTTGTGAAATTGTGGACCTCTTGCCATTTTTAATGGCAAACCCTATCAAAAGAGAGTATTTGTGGAAAATTTCAGCCAGCTAGCTTCTATCGTTTGGGCCTTATCGTGTTTTCAACAGACAAACTGACGGACAGGCATAGCTAGATTGTCTTAGAATCGTATGAGGAGTCAGAATATATATACTGATGTGGGTCTGCTATAATTTTTTTGATTTGTTACAAACACAATGACAAAATTCGTATACCTCCCATCTTTTTTGATTGTGGGTATAAAAACACCAAACTAAAAACAGCTACACATAATTTGGGTTTTTGTTGTTTCTTTTTATTTTTGTTGCAAAAAATCTAAATTTAATATAAAATACTACTTTTGCATCTACCAGTGAACAGTGTAGCTGTGACTATTGCCTGCATCTGTTTGTTATTTACTCAACACTTGGAAAAACCGGAAAAAAACCTACTATCTTTCCTAGAGAGCTTCTTGTTTAGCCATTCATACTGGTATTGTGTGGTAAAACCACATACACATAAACTCATACACTTTTTAGTAATTCATGTTTAGCTGGTGGAAATTATTTGCTCCTTCCTGCCTTTGGAGACACCAACTCGTGGTAGTGGTGTTTTTTTTTTTTTGTTTAGAACGAGTGTGTTTGCTGTTGACAGGAACGACAATCAAAGATGTTTAAGTATTCCTGCCATAATACCAGCCAGCCACCTTTGTGGGAATCTCTACTTACCCAAGCAGCGTTAGTTGTTATTGTTGTTTTTTATGACACTGTTTTATTTTGTTTTATATCCTTGGGTTAAACAAGGATTTTTGTATATTTATTTTGTATATGTAAGGCCAAAGAAAAGGAAGGATGTATTAAATTTGTTATTAAGTTAGAGACATGTTTTCCAACATACATGGAGTTGAAATTATGGGAAATTAAAATTTTTATTTTAAAGTGTTTTTTTAACTAGACGAGGTAATTTTAAAGACTTGCCAAGTAAGGTATTTAAAATTCGCCTTTGCTTAATAAAACACAAATGTGTGTTCCTAGTCCTCTTGTTGTTGTTGTTGCTTGGTGCTTGTATTATTTTAAAGGCAGTAAAGTGGAAATTAACTCTAAACAGGTGCTGATACAACATAAACTCTTGCTTTAAGTGGCCATTTTTATATATATTTTTGGTCTTTATACATATATATATTTTTTATGTGCTGGCTCTCTTTCGCTTACTCGTTTGCTAAGTGTTATTAAATCTTTCCTAAAACAGAAATAAGTAGTGCAGTATAGTGTGTTTTTGCTAGCTGTTGAAATTTCAAAATTAATTTTCAGCGCTAAAATATTAGAAAAAAAACTTTATATTTTAATGTGAATACCAGGCCAGGGCTAACGTCTAATCTGGTGCTATGAACTCGTTAAATATTTAATAAAATTCTTGCTCTAAGTTTTGCTCTTCTGCTGAGTAAACAATTTTATTTTTGTGGGTTATAGTCACATACATTCCTTAAGTAAATGACTTAATGTATCATTTGGACATTTTTTTGATTAGGTTGTCAAAAGGTAATTAAATAATAGGACGATAAGTTTATGTTATGGTTTTAATACTAAGAATAAAATTCATTTAATAAATAACGTGTTAAACACAGGGGTCGATTAACCTATTATGGGCACCTTAATATAGTGATAAAATGTAAAGACAAGAGTTGCTAACATGGGAAAAATTCTATAATCAAAACTAACTAAAAACATTTTCAAAAAGGTTTTTCTAATGACACACTAAGTTTGTTCGTGTAATTAAATTGATCTAGTAGAACCAAATCTATGAACCAAAATGTGGGACCACCTAAAAAGTTAATATTTATTAATATTTTTTTGGTATTTTCTTTGCATGCAATTTTGAACAGGTTCACTATTATAAAATAACAAAAGTTTGTTAAAAAGGTTAGCATAAGTCTATGATTATCAGTGTTGCCAGGAGCTGGCGAAAAAAGAAGCTATATTGGCTTCAAAAAAAGGCCAGAAAAAGCTAAACCGCTTTAGAAAAAAAGCCAAAAAAAAGCTAAAATATTATAAATTAAGAATTTTGTTTTATATTTATTTTTAAATAAAAAATTAGAAAATATGTTCATAAAATTCATCTGCTTTACTCAAAGGAAGTACTAGAAAGTTAAATACTAGATTAACCATGTCAGAAAATGGACATTGTTGGTTCTATATTTGTCCATTTGTAGTTTAATATATTCTGCCCCTGAGCCTTAAGCTTCGTAATTTTATTAGCACTTTAATTTTTCACTATCAATATGACATAATATATTTTTTTTTGGTTTTACTACTTTATTATCAACTGGAAAAAAATTTATTTTGCGTAGCGTTTTCATATGGTAATCTTTGTCGCAATTGCTCAATTAGTTTAATTTGTCGTATTATTTTTGTCATAATCTTCACTAATTAAAACGTTCTTTATTTTATCTCTCATTCATCAAACTAGTATGAAAAATGTGTCAAAAACATTAAACAATTTTCAATTGGCGACGATAATGGATCAAATTCCTTGAATTTTAAATCAGAAAACAGCAAATGATTTATTTACTTTTTGTACTTTGTGCAATACTGGTTTTAAAAAAAGATAGTACGACAAATTATAATCAGTGTATTAATTACTTAAAAGTTTGGCTTTTTAGAATTGCTGGTTTGACGAAATTAAAACAAAATGGGTTTTAACTCGAAGCATAGATCCACAAGACGTTTAACGGCTATTGATCGCCATCGAGTATCACAAGCCTTCAAGAGTTTGTGGGGCTCTTGTCCATTATATAATGATGAATATAATGTGTAATAACAATTTTGTCTTGAAAGAGAATTTGCTAGACATTTAAGCTTTCAGATATAAAATACTCTATTTCATTTTGAACCACTTGATATTGGCAATTGTTATTTGTTCTTTTAATACTGCACAATTCTTGAGTATGTTGAAAAGCTAAATGAAAATCAGTAATGAATTAAAATGAAAATGGTTCACAAATATAAATTTAGCCTTTTTATTTACTCTTTAGTCTCGAAATTTTTAGCCTTTTTTAATTTCAAAAAAGGCTATTTTGAAATTA
Organism: Calliphora vicina; assembly: GCF_958450345.1. Classification (NCBI taxonomy): domain Eukaryota; kingdom Metazoa; phylum Arthropoda; class Insecta; order Diptera; family Calliphoridae; genus Calliphora; species Calliphora vicina. The sequence goes on from NC_088781.1 coordinate 28,007,108, forward strand.
AGAAAAGGCTAGAAAAAAGCCACGAAGCTAAAACCAAAATTTCGAGGGTAAAGAGTAAATAAAAAGGCTAAATTTAGCCTCAAAAAGGCTAAACTGGCAACACTGATGATTATGATAAGATATGATCCATACAAAATTCTCAATCCCTTTCGTGGATTGACCATAGCGCTCATCGACTTCAGAAAATCAGTCATAAATGTTTTATAAAACAATATCGCAGTCAAGCTGAAATTTAACAAAAATATTCCTCATGTACATAGAAATCGTCGTATCGAATTTTATAAAGATCGGCCCATAATTGTGAACATTTCGAGAATAACTATAACAAACATAAAACTCCTGTAAATATCACTTTTGATATGAAATTCAACCGAAGTAATCACAAAAAAATATGTAGAAATCAATGTCCAATAAATACTCAAAATACTTAGTTTGAAGTGTTCAAAATTAAATTGAATTTCAATTCGAATTCCCGCCTTGTATTTAAAGAAATATAAAATATGTTTGATTGGAGATTAATTAATTAGAAAAATAAGTAAATTAAAATTACACTAGTTTACAAATCAAACATATTTGTTTGCTCATGGAATGAAACTTATATTTTTGAGAAGAGCTAGGGACGCTAGTTAATTGACCATTTTTTATTTCCCACCTATAAGTCAAAATTTTGAGATATATGGGTTTACATTTTTCACCTGCCCTGAGTACTACTAATGTATACTGTAGTGTACCGAATTGTGGTAATTAGGTATTTACATCGTTTTTGTGTACTCAACACTCTGGCGAAGCTACTAGATTTCTGAGTTGTATTTTTTTGACAAATTCCAAAAAAAATAAACAGGAAAAAAATAAATACTGTTTAAAAGTACATCTTTTTTGTAGATAAACGTTAATAAATCGCTATTAAATACAAAACTCTAAAGTAAAAACTATTTTAAAATGTCTTCCAGGTAAAATGAACATTAAAAATGTCAGTTTGGTTGACCCACAAAAAATAGTCTTGTCGCCACTCCACATTAAATTAGGTTTAATGAAAAATGAAAAGCTTTAGATAAGACAAAACCAGCGTTTCAATATTTATGCAGCGTGTTCCCGAATCTTTCTGAGGCTAAATTTAAAGAAGGGATATCTGTGGGTCCTCAAATAAGAACAATTTTGGGTGATGCCAAATTTGAGTGTCTATTAACCGATGTTGAAAAAGCAGCACGGAATTCTTTTAAACTTGTTGTTCAGATATTTTTGGAATTTATTACATCATTTTGAACTGATGGGTGTAAATATGTCCCTCAAAATTCACTTTTTACATTCTCATGTGGATTTTTTCCCGGAAAACCTCAGACACATTAGTGACGTACATAGAGAGCATTTCCATCAAGATTTGAAGTTTTTTGAAAGGAATTATAAAGGTTTTTGCTATCGGAATATGCTAGGAGTGTCGTGAGGTAGACAAATGAAAATAATTATAAACACTTCACTTTTAATTTTTTTGTCCTAATTTAATGTACATTTTTATATGTTTCGTTTTTAATAAATATCTCAAAAGTTTGACTCCAGGATTTTTTTTAAATATTTTTTCCGAAGTTAGAAGACCTAAATATACAAATCCCCATATGTTTCAATTCATGAGCAAAAACCTTGTAAACTAGTGTTATTATTTCGACTTGAAGTACATAATGATAAAGCCATTGAATTAAACATTATGTTCAAGTATTAGGGTAGAAGGTGGATCATTCGCCATAGGGGCACATCTGCCAACATCGAATAACTTAAAAACCGAGTAACCGATTTTGTTACATTATCATGTTATGTTTTCGTTTATCAATTATTTACCATCCCTGAAAGTTGGAATTTTTTGTGCTAACTTCTTTACAAAAAAGATAATGGTTGGTGATAGAATGTCAATAATAGTGAACAATAAGTGACAATAGTTTTTTAGATTATTTAATTTGAAGTACGAACAAAATTTATATTAAACCTGAAAACTCCCCCTGGGGTACATTCCCAGATACAAGGAATCCCTGTCATGTAGAGCAAAATGTTGATAAAATCAGTCATAATTTGTTTATTTTTTTTTTTGTTAAATTATGTGAAATAAACAATAAATATCTAGTTTATTATACTTTGTTTTTTGAATTAAGGTATAAAACAGTAACATACGCTTATATTTTTGTAGCTTGGTTTTTAAGCCTTGAAATTTCATACAAGGTCCCACTTAGAAAATTACTTGAACATCACTACGCTTGATAAATACTATTAGAACTGTGTAAAAAAGTGGTTTACTTTGTTCACTTTGGTTTACACCCGAAACAATTGAAAAAAAGCTCGATATCGTGCTGGCCGATCGAAGATTGAAAGTGCTAGTATGTAATTCACATTGACAACCTTCAAGAGGGTAAATTTATAAATGTCGAATATTATGCCTACCTATGTCTATTTAATAACGATTTAAAAAACGGCCGTATTTGAACAATTGTCTTTTTCACCAGGACAATATAAGGGTGCACACATATGCAGTTTCACTATCTCGCAATCAATACGAATCTTATTTGTTGGAAGGGATAAACAAAACGTTGGACAAAGTGTTTAGAACTTAAAGGAGACTATGTTGAAAACTCAAATCATATTTTATCCAACAGGTAAGAAAGTATGGTCGGTCAATCCCGACCATATAATACCCTACACTAAGTAAAAGAGTAAAAACATTTGTCTTTTAAAATTTCAATAATTTGTATTTTTGAGTGATTTTCGGAAGTGGGCCTTATATGGGGGCTATGACCAATTATGGACCGATCACCATGAAATTAGGTCGTGTGATTTGTGTCTATATGAAAGTTTGCTATGTTGAATTTTGTGAGTATACCAACATTTTTAAGCGATTTATGCCCGCTAAAGTGATTTTCGGAAGCGGGTCTATATGGGAGCTATGACTAATTATGGACCGATCGTAACAAAATTTGGTGACATGAATTGTGTATATATAAAACTTATTTGGAAAGCAATTTGTGGAAATACATCTATAAATTAAACATTTATGACCGATAAAGTCCATTTTCGGAAGGACATTTGTATGGTGAAATAATTGACCGATTTCAGTCAGTTTCAATAGGCTTGGTCCATGGGCCGAAAAAATAATATTTACCAAATTTGAGCGAAATATCTTTAAAATTGCGACCTGTACTCTGCGCACAAGGTTTACATGGACAGCCAGCCAGCCAGCCGACCAGACGGACGGACGGACGGACGCATAATACCCTCCCCACTATGGTGGTGCAGGGTATAATTATCCAAAAACAAGTGCTTCATTCAATAAGTCCCGGACATATTGAGCCACTCTCGTGTTTTGAAGCACTTTGTTTAAATACGAATACATGAATGAAATATGAGATATAAATTGTAACAAACATAATAAGAATGCTGCTGTTTGGCTGTCAGAATTTCATTGTCTATTCTGTCTCTGTGAAATCGAATTATCAAAATATATACAAATAATTTTTAAAACCAACAAAATATTTTTATTAAATATCAATATGATTTCTTAAATAACAAAATTTTCATATTGAAGAATAAATAATTACATTGCAATTCTTCACGTAATGAAGTAGATTTTGTAGAATTCTATTGTATTGATCTTTTTTTTTAAATAATAATAAAACAATAAAAAGTGTTTGTTAAGACTGACAAACGAGACTTTTAATGAAAGCTCTAGAAGATCTAAAATCAAAAATATGCAAAAAATACGATAGATAAATTTATAAATTCAAAAAATATGCTCTTAAGGACAAAATATGCTAAAATATGCAACCTAAATCAAGATAAATATTCTTAAAATGTTCTGAATCTGAAATACCTTATGCTTATCTCCAAGTATGTACAGCAAAAATCAGTAATTTGCATGCTACCGGTTTCCCTGGCGATAAGAGTTTTCCACTCTTCCTTTAGTAATAATGGATATTATATTTTTCGTACAATATTTCTGTTAAAATATCACTTTTTTCTAATTCTAAAACAAAATTGTATTATAAAATATTATATTTCAAATGTTGATAGGTTTTTATATAAACTAAGTTAGAATTATATCCATGATTTTAAAATTTAATATGTGATTTTCGTATGTTTCGTTTCTGTACTAAATATTTATATATATTTTTTTTTCGGTCATGCTTTTCGGTCTAGCAATTTAAATATATGTTCAACGTACTGTTCAATATATTGTACAAGTAGTAAATGTATGCGTATATGTTATAAATATTTATTCCCATATGAAATGAAGCACCCACCACAAGTGTATTAAAATAAAACCTCAAAATTCAATTCAATTGTTTATGCTGTTGTTTGTTGATGTTATTTTTGTTATTCTGTTATCCTTGTGAGACCACAACTAATTCTCACACAATTCAATTCAATACAACATAACACAATACAATATAATTCAAACTAAACACAACACAATATACTACACTATGGTACAATAAATGTACTATGCAAAATACAGGCACATTTAAACTCATAGATATTCATACAACATGTGTGTGTTATGGTGTTGTTTTTATAGCTTTTGTTGTTTTACTCAAACAACAATAAAAAAATGTCAAGTTAACAGGATAATGGCAATAAATGTTTGACTCTTTATTTCATTCTTTATTGTTTGAGGTTGAGTGGGGTTGTATTAAATAAAATTCAAATCGTTTCCATAAAAATACACGACTGCAGAACAATAGCAGGGCTCGGTTTTGACTTAAAGTTTGATAAGAGGGGGATAGAGAGATAAGTTCATAAATAAGTATATGTATCAAATGTTTACTAAATCAAATACGACGTGGTATTACCCTATAATATTCAGAATAAAAATTTTATAAATTACACAAAAAAATAAATATTTTTTTGGCATCCAAGAAAAAAATTCCATTTAACGTATCACGTTATAACATTCTTGCAATTATCATCCGCATTCGGTTTTCATTCTCAAATCTATTTTTACATACACAGTGTAGTAATATTTTTGATGTTTTGTGTGAATAATTATACTTTTAGCATATTATGTCTATAGTATATAGATACAACTTCCCCGCCAGTTTCGTTTTCCTAAACTTTAAAAATCCATATCATGAGTGCTAATCTATATTTATAAAATTTTCATTTTGATTATGAATCGTACAATTTATTACTATTTTTTATAAAATAAAAATTTTTAATTTTTATAAATTTGTAGATTTTTTTTAAAAAAATTTAATAATTTCAAAATTTCTGTTTCCTTAAATTGCAAAAGCAAGCAAAAATAAAAATAAAATTGATCGATTTTGATAATTTTTTTAAGAAATTGCATACAATATTAAATAATATCAACATCTAAATAGATTTTCTATTCAAATTGCTCAATATATTACAAATTATTAGAGTATATATAGAAATAGTTAAATACAACTTCTCCACCAGTTTCGTTTTTCTACATTTTAAAAATCTATATCTTGAGTTTTAAGCGATTTTTTTAAAATTTTCTTTTTGATTATAAATAGTACGATTTAGTACTATTTTTTGTAAAATAAACATTTTTAATTTTTCTAAAATTGTAAATTTTTTTTTAAAAAATTTGATAATTTCAAAATTTCTATTTCCCTAAATTACAAAAGTATGCAAAAAAAAATAAAATTTATTGATTTTTATAATTTTTTTAAAAAATTACATACAATCAACATCTAAATAAATTTTCAATTCAAATTGCTCAATATTTCAAAATAAAAAATTTTATATTTTTTTTTAAATATTTCCGTAACTAAGTCTCTTGTGTTTGTAGATGCCAGAGGTAATGTCGGGTTAAGGAGAAGAAAATTTTACATGCTGTTTTATTGTTGGGCAAGAGACTTGCGCAACTAAATTGCCTAGTGTGAAAGGGGTCTTACTTAACTGTTCCATTTAACGTATCACGTTGTAGCAATCTTGCTGTCATCATCCGGCATTCGGTTTTCAATCTCAAATCTATTTTTACACACGGTATAGTAGTATTTTTAATGTTTTGTGTGAATATTTATACTTCAGAATTTTATGTCTAGAGTACATAGAGATACAACTTCCCCGCCAGTTTCATTTTCCTAAACTTTAAAAATCTATATCTTCAATTCTAAGCATTTTTTTAAAAAAATTCTTTTTGATTATTAATCGTACAATTTATTCCAATTTTTTTGGAAATAAAAGTTTTTAATTTTTCTAAAATTTAAATTTTTTTTGATTTCATATTTTCCAAAATTTCTACATAAATTGCAAAAATAAAATTAATCGATTTTGATATTTTTTTTTAAAAATTGCATACAATATGTACTAATATCAACGTCTAAATGGATTTTCTATTCAAATTGCTCAATATATTTAATTTTATTAGAGAATATATAGAAATAGTTACATACAACTTCCCCGCCAGTTTCGTTTTCCTAAATTTTAAAAATCCACATCTTGAGTTCCAAACATGTCTTAATAAATTTTCTTTTTGATTATGAATCGTACGAATTATAACTATTTTTTGGAATATACAAATTTTTAATTTTTCCAATTTTTTTTTTTTTATTTGAAATTTCAAAACTTCTATTTCCCTAAATTACCAAAGTGAGCAAAAATAAAATTCATCGATTTTGATAATTTTTTTAAGAAGTTGCATACAATATGAACTAATATCAAATTTTAAATAGATTTTCTATTTAAATTGCTCAATAATTCAAAATAATTTCTTAAAATATTTATTATTTTATGAAATATTTCCTTAAATTTTACAAATTTGTATACAAATTATTATTTTTGGTATTATGAATGAAAATCATTATAGATTTTAGTCCACATTTTTTCTATTTAACTAATAAATATTATTATTTCCTTAAATTTAAATTTGTACAGAAATTTAAATTTTCTTTATTATTTTTGATATGATTGTGGATCGGCAAAACGGACTCAAAATTGCAACACGAAGGAAGAATTATCAGATGAGGTTATAAGAAAATGTCACGTCTTCAAAAGAGACGATAGACGTAATAAAAAAGGGATATACTACAAAATTCTAAAAATATTTAACCAAAAATGCTTTACAAAGATTTTGTGAGACTAAAATAATATTTGTGTTGAATTGTCCTAAGTAAAGGGAGTTTTTGAAATAAATGTTTATGTCTTTTTCATCAAATGTTTCAATATTTTACATATCAAATCATAAACTAAATGTAACCATCATGAAGGATACAAACAGTAAACTGCTGTAAAAAGAAATAGTCCAACATCAACAAAAAAAATTCAGTTTTATGCAGTTGCATATTGACTATAAACGATTTAAACGTATGACTGAACAAATAAGTACCCAGTATTCAATGAACCCTAATAAACATATTATTGATTTTGTAATGGATTTTTATATTATTTAAAAAGAATTTTAAAATTTTGCAAATTATTAAATCATTGAAATTGATTTTAGAAGGCTTGTGCTTTTTTCGTGTTTCGAAATGGAGTTCCGAGAGAGTTCTATCAACTGGTCTAATTATAACTTCAATTCAGCAAAAGCTAACAATGCTAACTAGAATTTATATATACATACATAAATATTTAGTTATTGGAACTTTTCGTTATTGCTAAAATTATAATAAACTTCTTCTCTCTGTAGCTAAATTGCCATAAAAAGAATCTGATAAATGTCACTCATTTATAAAAATCTTAAATATAAAATACTTACTTCCGTTGTGGTACATTAAAAATTTCTTGAAAGCTAATTACTTTAACAGTTTTACACAATTCAAAAGGGATGTCACAATAAACTACAATCATTTCTGTCACTACTTGTATTTTAGCGGAAGAATGTAAAAGATTTTATTCATTTGCATGAAAACTAACAGTAAAAATCATAAGAATTAAAAAAAACTACACGCAGATGGCGTATACAAGATTCGGTACAAGCGAAAGACACTTGTTTACTTAACAAGCAACTGAAATACGCTGAAGTTTTAATACCTTTAAATCACTGCTAACATCCCTCACTCCCTACCCTGGTAAAAAAAAATTAAAGAATTCATAATAAGTATGACTTTTGTCTCAATCCTTTTGGGCTTAATGCTTTTGGCGACGTCTGAGGGAGATATCATAAGAAACTGCCACTGCCAACGAATTTATATGATAAAGTATAAAGGAAATTTCAATGAAAGATGAAAAACAAAACAATAAAAAAAATTCATTTATTTTGTCATTCCACTCGTCTGTCTGCCTCTCCGGTTATCTCGCTGCGTAGCATTGTTTTTTGATTGCGACAACAAAAACTACGCTATAACTATCAGGATGTTATCCATCGTCCTGGCGTATGATAAACAAGGAATTATAAATTATTATTGTTATTGTTTTTATGTCGTCATAGTCATTGTTGCTGTTTTGTTCTTAACAACGTTGTCTCTCTTAACTGGCCCACTTACAGCATCAGCATAAATTAAGTTAAGTAAGAAGTGAATTCATAAAAGACATTGAATTCACGCCAATCCCCCCCCAACTACCCGCATTCGTTCATGGCCGAAAGTTAATCAACATTTCATTAATTAATGCGATGAATTTCACAATTCAACAACAAAAGACTGCAAAATCAAACTTTAAGAAATTGTGGCAATATGTACAGTAAAATAAAGAAAATGGAAAATGGATGGACGGAAAAAGTCTACTGTATAAATTGGAATTAAAAATATTTACGAGTATCTACATCTTGAGCATAATAATTCACAAGAAAATTATAAAAACAAAATACAACTCACATTAAAAAACAAAAAAAATGAATGAAAATAAGAAGCAAACAAACGAACAAAAAAAGGAAATGAAGCACATTTACTTATTATTGGCTTTATTAATAGCTCGTTGACTCCCCTGACTCCTGCCAGTGTGTCCTTGGTGTGAGAGAGCTCACTGTTTTAACAAGGAAACGATGTCCGTGGTTTTAAGCTTTATACCAAATTATGTAAATTAGTTAAAAGCTTTTACAGTATTAAAATTAAGTATTTATTTCAATATCAAGTAAAAGCCAGCAAGCGCACTCAGAGAAAAAATATGGTTCGACATGGTTGTGACAACTATATTGTGTATATGTTCTTTGTATACAATATATTGTTGTCGTACGACTTGAAAATGCGGGATTTACAATAGATGGTGTATCTTTTGAACTCGGTTTTTGTTTTTAATAACATATATTTCATTTTGAAAATTGTTAACGTTTTTCCATATATTGCATGCAAAATGTCAATACTTACATATTAAATGTAACTGATGAATTCACACATATACTGACTTAAAAGAAATATTGGTATAATACATTTTGCATGAAATATATGAAAAAACTTTTAGACAATTGAAAAGTAGGAATGCATTTTCTACCGTTCCATGGGCGTCATCAACAATCTTTATTGTCATGGTCTATTATAAATTCCATCTATTTTACCTACCATTATTAAGAATTGGAATACGGGAAGCCAAATTCATTCATTTATTACAAATATATGAATATAAAAATCTTCTCAAGAGCTATTCATATTTTAAATTTCAGCTCATACGGATCATAAATGGATTTTAGGTTTTTAAAAAAAAAAATTAGACGCTAGGTGATCAACTTTGAGGGACACTGACCCCTAATAGGAAGCAGAAAAACTGCAAATCAACTCAAAAACACCTCACCTCTAACCTTGTGAAATTTCATGATAATGTCTTTAATAGTTCCGGAGATACCGAATTATTTCCAAAAAAACGTTTCTAACTCTTTCAGCCACGCTTTTTTGTGTATAAGTTTAAAATCAAAACAATTGCATTTTTACTTAAATTAAGGTTAGTTTATTATAAAAAGTATGAAAAATAAACTAAAATATAAAAAAACACACCCATTCCAAGGATTTTTGTGGAGCCTATTAAAACTGGCTGAAATCGGTCCATTATTTCACCTAGCCCCCATACAAATGTCCTTCCGAAATTGGACTTTATCGGTCATAAATGATTAATTTATATGTGTATCTCCACAAATTGCGCTCCAAATAAGTTTTATATATACAAACTTCATGTCACCAAATTTTGTTAAGATCGGTCCATAATTAGTCATAGCTCCCATATAGACCCGCTTCCGACAATCACTTTAACGTGCATAAATCGCTTAAAAATGTTGGTATACACACAAAATTCAACATAGTAAACTTTCATATAGACATAAATCACACGACCTAATTTCATGGTGATCGGTCCATAATTGGTCATAGCCCCCATATAGGCCCACTTCCGAAAATCACTCAAAAATATAAATTATTGAAATTTTAAAAGAAAAATGTTTTTGCTCTTTTACTTAGTGTAGGGTATTATATGGTCGGGCTTGACCGTGAAAGTCGCTTAAATAAAATGAGCACCCTGACGGCAAAGTTTTGCAAAAAAAAAAAACACAAACGATGACTTCAAAAAATATAATTGTTTAGCAAAATGCTAATAGATTCCAATAAACTATGTTTTAAAGACTATAGAAAAGGTGGTTAGTAAAGTGACCACTAAACCGCAAAGAGCTAATCTACTGTGCTTCCGTACAGAAGTTGAAGTAAGAGAGATGTCCTGAATGCACCCACAATGGTCAGCCATCAGGCGTACGTTACAATAGCCTTAATAGCGTTCCTCCATCATACGAAGGTCCTGGTGGAATCTCTCACCCTGTTCTTCACATAGATCCCCAAGATTATAGGAAAACATTCTAGGTGGATGTAGAAAGTGTAATTTGATGCTCATGTTACATCAACCCAGCAAAAAATATTCCGGATTTGGAAGCAATAAATATGATTACTGCATCTTCTACTGCTACATTAACTGCATCCTAAAATTATTGCCTTACAAAAATGATTTTGGAAGGCATACATTAAGCGATTCGTATAGGTGGTGAAGAACTTAGAAAAAATCAGCGCTTCTTGCTAGGCAATCACTGGGTCTGTAAGATTTTATTGCTTCTCTGTGTGCACATATTTAATTCGATGAAATCAGATTAATTTTAAAGCTGTCAAATATGCTTATTTTTGATACCTTATGCAGAGCCTCTACGCGAGGAATCCCATATAAAAATGATGTAATCTTTCATGCGAAGTGGTAGCAGTGGCAGTGCTATCTGCCTTACAAACCTAATTCCGAGGAAGCACCATTTTTTGCTGGGAAAGCATAGGAATGTGGCCCACTAGTTGTTCAACGTGTTGAGAGAGTCAGAATATTTTTTATTTCCCAAAAAAATTTTAACAAACCAAACGAACTCATTCCATACTATTTTCTCAATCTCTGTCATATTTTTATCTTTTGTTAACGATCTTACCTGTGGGCTATTAAAAAGACTTATTTTATCTTTTCTGCACTCAGTTTGGGAACTTTTTTTTTATAAAAAAAGGAAACAATTAACGTTTTTGTTAAGAAATTTAACAAATTAACTAGAGGCAAAATTATGCGATTCCAATCAAAGAAAACAGAGATAATTTCTATAACCACCTTGTTAGCCTAAAAGAAAGTTGACCATTTTTAAATCAACACATGTGAGCCAGTTGTATATTCTTCTATTCCTTTAGTAGAATGTACAATAGGCAGCCACCCTAACATATTCCTATTGTGTAGGAGAACACATCTTAGGCTCCGTTTTGACTAAAAGTCTATGAATAAACTCCATTCACTAAAAATGTAATTTCACCATCAAGCCATCATCAGTAAAATATTTAAGGAGGTCCTTATTGTCTTTCTCTTAGCCTAGAAGCCAAAATTTCGGAATCAGGCAGTCGCAGATCTCTAATTAGGTCCTTTATATCATCTTTGTTCCATGGTTTTGGCGATTCCAGTGCACATTCAAAGTCACGATCAATACGGTTAATTTGCTTCTTAAAGCAAATCAGTTTGAGTTTCAGGTGTAGTCTTGGCACGATTGGGTCATTCACACAAACTTTTATTGACGACGCCATATCAAGTTATAGTAATACAACTTTTTAGTTAGCAGCAAATAAACTGTGTAAGAAAGAGAATTTTTACTGAAAACAATAACTTGTAATTAAGGTATATTTATAATCAGTATCGTTAAATTATTAAATAGCATCAAAAATCACTCCAAATGTTTAAAATGTTTGTGTAGTTTGGACCATATTGTGATTACATCGGATTATAATACTATTATTTCAGAACATATTATTTAATAATGATCATAATATGTCTGCACTATAATAATAAATCGTATCATAATATGCTGCTCTTAGATTAAGTTTAAAACAACCATGTTTTTTCTCTGCGTGCAGCAAAGAGCAAATATTTATGTAAATTTAAGTATATGTCTATCTTTATATGTGCGAACTTATAAGAAACATAAATAACAAGTTTCATTCTTTTCTTCCTTTATAATTTTTTTTCTGCTTTTAGTCTTATTTTGGCTCATTGGGGATTGATTTCAATTAAAATGTCAAAAGGCGCCAATAAAATTAATAGTGGCTGTAATCAACAATTTCTTTCTATTTATTTTGGCTCTTTTTTAAAACTTAAAATATTTGCATCATAAATTACAAAGAGTTGCTGGTTGTACTTGTTTTATGGCAAATTTTAAATTTTCCCAAGACGACATTCAACATGTTGAAGTTGCTGGATGTCGGGGCTAAGTTTGTGTCATTTAAATTAATTCGAGAGGCTTAATAGTTTCGTTGTTAATTAAATGGAATTGTAGATTTTATAATTATGCCCACTCTGAGTTAGTAATATTGTAATTTATTATTGTGTTTTATTTAGAGAAGACACAAAAGATATAGATAGACTTTCTAAAACAAAAAGTCATGTTTCTCATAGAATTACCACATTCTCAGCAGAACCATGGTAATGAATTGCAATTATTAAATAACAAATAAACACCGCCTACAATACTATGAATTAGTTCTGGACTTATTTATTTCCGGGGGGACATTTGTATGGGGGCTAGATGAATTCATGGACCGATATTGTATATTTCAACACCAAACAAACCTTATCAAGCCCTATCGTGGTTTCAACAGACCGACAGATTGGCGGACATAGCTAGATCTTCTTAGAATCTTATGAGGACCCAGGATATATAATCGTTTTGGTTATACGACCATGTGGATTGTTACAAACGGATTCACAAAATCTTTTTATTTTATACCAAGGATATATAGTATTTTTGGTTCTACTACAAATATTTCGATATGTTGCAAACGGAATGACGAAATCAATAAGCCCCCATCCTTTTTGATGCCAAGGATATTTGATTCTGGATTTTAATGCCGACAGAAGAATTTTTATAATTTCTATGATTATTTCTATTAAATTGCTATAAATCATCTACAGATAAAGCTTATTAAAACATTATTTTCTAATACAGCTGCAACTCTCAGTAAAATAACTATATTTGAAATGTTTACTATTGGTTTCTTTATTGGTAATATTTAAAACACTAATACTTAATTTTAAATTTGTGTATCCCTTTACCAAATAATCACAATTGCTTACCACCCCCAATAGGCACTTCAAATTAATAGTTTACTTATGACATTTTCATAGTAAAATATTTATTTACTTTATACACTCTGCAATTCAAAGAAACCTCAAAAAATATTCTACAAAATATTGATGGTTGCCAAAAACTGTTACCAAATAAATGACTATTTAGGTAAAAACAACCTAAATAAGTAAACCACTACATACGTCTATAATTCTTCCAAAAAAAGGGGAGACAGAGCCAAAGAAAATATGAGAAATCCAATAAAATAAAATCTTATTATTTATTTTGGAAAATTTGCAAATGGAGCATCTTAATGGGGGAGAGTGGAAAAAAAAAGAAAAGAAAATATTGTATATAAACACATTTTCGTATTGAAAAATAAGTATTTTATTGCACTTAGAAAGCAATTCAATTTATATTGAAAATATTATATTTAACCACATGATACACACACTGATACAAAACACTTACACATGAATACATATACACAAATACTCACGTTACACAACCCAGCTGTTCTAGGAAACTATCCCGATTTAGTGATTTTACCTATCATTTAGAGTGAAAACTAGTTACACAACTAGCTATGTGACTAGTTATTTCAACAATGAAAGTTACAGTGAGACTGTCTGATAACTGGTTCAAAATAGTCAATGCATTGTAGTAAACCTTTAAAGTGACTACACTCTATGTTACTTAGAGACACTAAAGTAACGATTGACTTCACGCTAGATTATCTGGGATGTATAAAGTAACCATAAGACTTTTTTCTGAAATACAAAGAGCACATACATGTCAAATTAATCAAAATATATAAATTGGAGTCAGCCAAGCAATCAGAGATTTGTGTCAATTAAGGCCTATAAAAGATACATTGACTACTTGCTTAACTGCTGGGTTAGACATTTATAAAAAAACATACATATTTACATACGTCGAACACATACTCATAACAGCAATACACATTTAAATGAAAATTCTATATCGATGGTATTCTTTGTATTGCCAACTTGTAAAGATGAGGCCATTATAAATATTATTACAATATTACGGAAACGCGAAAAAAACATCGAATGGGCTGACAGAAAGAAATGTTTACATATTACAGTCATGAAGAAAATTGTATTGTTAATTTAGGTATCAATGACAGCAATTGAAAGTTATATTTGATAAATATTTCCCAAATATTTTAGATAGCTATTTCTTTAATCTTTCGAAAAAAAATTAAAAAGAAAAAATAGAAAATTTTTAATATTTTTTTTTTCCGAAATCAAAAAAAATTTTTGACTTTTTTTCAAAATGGGCCTTTTTATCTCAAAAGAAAGCTTAGATATTTTCCTTGAAGACCTATTTGGTCGCTTAGTGGGATGCGAGTAGGAAATCTATCAAAATAAAATAAAAAATAAAACATAAAATTTTTGACTATTTTTGAATTTTTTTTTTTTTTTTTCTTTTTTCAAAATGAGCCTTTTTTTGAATTTACTTTTGCTCAAAAAAAAGCTTAGTTGTTTTCCTTAAAGCATTATTTGGTGTGTTAGTAGAATGCGAGTGGGATATATATCAAAATAAATGTTTTGTAACTCAAGGTATACAATTTTTATCAATTTTTTAATTCCAAAACTTTTTGACTTTTTGTTTAAAATGGACCCTTTTTTTGCTCTAAAGAAAGCTTTTGTCTATTCCTTTAAGATGTTTTTGGTCACTTAGTGGGAAGCAAGTGGGTTATATATCAAAATAAATATTTTGTAACACAAGACATAAAATTTTTGTGTTAAAACATTTATTTTGAAAGATATCCCTACTAAGTGACCACATAGGTCTTAAAGGAATGGGTCTAAGCTTTCTCTTGAGCAAACAAATATTTAACAAGTAAGAGCGCTATATTCGGCTGTGCCGAATCTTATGTACCCTTCACCAAATTATACTTAAACATATTTTTTTTTAAATATTTTTATTTAAACGAAATGAAAATTTTTTTTTTAATGTTTAACATTTTTTTAAAAAAAATTTTTTTTTCCAAATTTTTTTTAAAAAAAGTTTTTTAACATTTTTTTTTTTTAAATTTCTTTAATTAATTTTTTTGGAAAAAGAATTTGTGACAAAAAAAATTGTTGATAAAAAAAAATCGGGTTAAAAAATATTTTTTTCCGATTTTGAACCATTGTATGTCCAACTTACTATGGTTTATATACGTCGTTGCAAAGGTCTTTGAAATATCTATCATTAGATATCCATATTGTCTATATTAATGACTTAGTTATCCAGATATAGGTCAAAAATAGGTCAAAAATCGAGGTTGTCCTAGTTTTTTCCTTATATCTCAGCCATTTGTGGACGGATTTTCTCGATTTTATATACCGACCGAGCCGGAAGATTTTCGGAGATACTGATGTATGAATCGTGTATGTAAGTTATTTGGGGGCTTCGGAAAGTTGATTTCAACACACAGACGGACAGACGGACATGGCTATATCGATTCCGCTATCTATAACGATCCAGAATATATATACTTTATAGGATCGCAAATGAAAAATGTGGAAATTACAAACGGAATGACAAACTTATATATGGCGAAGGTTATAAAAATGGGAACATTTTGAAAAAAGTTAGATTTTGCAACAAAAAAAGTCAAACATTTTATTCTTGAGTTACAAAATATTTTGATGGATATCCCACTTAGCGATCAAAATGGTCTTCTAGATAAATATCTAAGCTCTCCTTTGAGCATAAAAAAGGGATCCATTTTGAAAAAAAAAGTCAACTAAATTTTTGATTTTGCAAAAAAAAGTCAAAAATGGTATGTTTTGAGTTACAAAATATTTATTTTGACAGACATACAACTCGTATCCCATTTAGCGACCAAATAGGTCTTCAAGGAAAATATCTAAGCATTTCTTTGATAAAAAAAGTTTTTGATATCGGAAAAAAAATATTAAAATTTTTTATTTTTTTTTTTTTCGAAAGTACTGAATACATAGCTATATTAAATAATTGGGACACATTTTGGTAAGAACAATAGGTAATAAGTTACATGGATGAGAAAACACCTGCTTGGCCAAAATGTCAAATTTTTACCCCCTCCAACTCAGAGATTTCTCAACCGATCTTGTTAAAAAATTGTGTCTGAATTACTATCCAATAGAACTAACCTTGGTGCAAAACATCAATTTCAAAAGTTGGTTCACTTGACATGAAATCGCCCATATGCTTAAATGTATCTAATTCTTGTCGAGAAAATCTTATCGGCATATAACATTAGTATCGAATTTTTAACATCAAAACGTTACTTTTTTCGACAATTTAAATTTTAAAATAAAGAAGAATTTTATGAATTTTAAAGTCATCATAAACAATTTGTATGTTGAACCAAATATATTTATTAAACACTACCTTTAACCCGGTTCTCATCGTTTTATAACAAAAAGTAAATGAATATAATTAATAACAAATTTCTTGTTTGTGTAAAAATATAAAAAATATCCAGCGATTTTAATTTTTACAGTGATCAAGATTCGATCCAGCCTTTTTTTAGTCAAACTACTTCCAATGATAGGAAAGTAATTTATAAAAAGTTAGAAGACTGCTGCTGTAATCATCGTTTATGATTTTTTGCAAAACTTTACCGTCAAGGTGCTCTGTTTAGATAAATATATTTATATATATATTAATTAGAAAATATTGTACAAATCTGTTTTTTAATAGACTTTCACGAATTCAATGAAAAAATGCACAGAGTGTTTATTGTTCATCGAATTGAATGTTACTTGAATGTTACTGCGGTTGTTTGTTCAGAAAATTTAGTCAAAAATGTTTTGACTATCAGGCCTTTTAATATAAATTATTATGTAGACATTATATGAAGCATTACGCGGGAGGTGTCCTTACAGGCCTTCTAGAATGCCGTTTTAAGTTCGCCTTATATCAGCGCTCTAATAAAAGTGAGAATGCAAGGCCTTGGCTCTCAATGACACGACGTGTAATATTGAAAAGATTCTGCAATGCTTTGAATGTCCCTGTATCTGAAAAATACTGCATTTTGGAAGGCCTCTTGACTGCATCTCTTTCTCGCTGGATGTCATCAACATAATTTACACAAAGTGCAAAAACTCTCATAATTACAGTTGACTTAATATTCTAAAATTACTAACTATACACTTAGTATGGGAGATAACTATTCATTTCCACTAAGCCGATTCCACCCGTTTTCAGCCAAACCTCATAAAAATATTAGAAAATGATTCAGACAAAGCTTAAAGGCTATAGAAATTACAATTATCATTGTAAAGGAGGTCCTACATCCACTACTCAGATTTCGCCCATTTTTAGCAAAACTTCGGTATTGGTAGTTCCACGACCATTTTTCTAATTCCGCCGATTTTCAGCCAAGATTCGAAAAATACGTCCAAACTCAATTCCGCGAAGTTTTGCGGCTTTCACAACTATAGTTCACCAGATATGCCATAATAACTATTTACTTTGCACATAAAAAGCGGCCTATTGTTCCTTCCAAAGATAGAAGATATCCTTCGTTCAAAGACGATTTTCTTAGGTATATCTAGTTTTGGTGAGAAAATAATTTTTATGAAATATTTTAAATACCAAATATTATCTAATTCAGAGGAGTAAAGGTTCCAACATTTGGTTTTCACTGCTCATTGTTAACAAAAAAAAATTAAAAAAAATTATTTACACAAAAAAACAAGAAAACAAACCATCATTTAAAAGGTTCCAAAATAAAGAAAACCGAACAGCTTCAATTTTATTTAAACATAATTTGCATTGTAACAACATGTTTTCCTCTTATCCTTCCGAGACGCCCACTTTCTCTCCATCCCCTGAAATTATTATTGTTTTTCTTAACAATTTCCAATAGCTATTAAGGTGGTTTTATTTGCAATATTTTTCTTATTTTTTATGCATTTTAAATCGATTTCAATGTATAAACATACAGTACAAAACCATTTTATTTCTAGTGTTTTTTCTTGGCTCTTAATATTTTGCCAAATAATGTGTCCTGAGATTGTGTCATGTTATTTATTGGTTTTCACAAAGTTGAAAAATGAAAGGATAACATAGTTACTGGCTTTTATTCTCTAACAAATATAATTTTATTTTTATTTCACTTTACTTGAATATTGTGTGTGTGCTGCAAAACATCTTTAGGTGTGCGACAATGTTACGAATTGCCCGTCAAAATGTTTTATTGGCCAGCAATCAATTTATTGTACGTTTAACATCTAATAAAGGTACAAAAACGCACAGACGACGCTCAATAATCGAAGAGAAAAAAAGGTAAGAAGAAAAAAAAAATGATGTCGTAAAACAGATGAAAAATAATGATCAAAGTAAATTATGTACCACCATTTGTCTGATTGCTATAATTTATCATTTTACAGTGAAAAACATTAAACGTGCTGTGGAAAGTGTTTTAAAGATCTAAATAAGTGTTGGAGGAAAAGCTTTGTTGAAAAAAGTAAAAATAAATATGTTTAAACACTTTCAGCTCAAATATGTTTATTTGGAACAAATCAGTATAGTTAGATGATGGCTGATAACTCACTACAGCCAAGTAAAATCAATATGATTCCAATTTAACAAGACCACAAAAAACTCGCTGTAATCGAATAAAATATATCCAGGGATATAGATATGCTTTGTCCAACGTTTCTACAATTATTTTAGCCCTTCAAATAAATAAGATTTGTAAATAAGAGATCATCAAGTGTTTTTGAGAGATGTTAGTGAGATGATCTCATCATTGGTGTCAAATCTTTTTCCGCCAAGCTATTTCTTCAGGTTTGGAAACAAGAAATAGTCAGTCTGGCTAAATTCGGAGACTATGACAGATAAGAGTGCAATTCGTAGCCTCAGACATCAGACTGCAGTGCCAGAGCTGATGATGAGTGTTGAAGTCCTCTAGGACCAATCGTATATCACCATCCAATAAGGACAACTGGCTATTGGTGGAATGTAGACATTATAGAGCTCCAACTCCGTATCTCCGGATGTGACTGCAAGATATTGGTCTCTAGAATTCAGATCGAGGAAGATCTCTATACTGCACGGTGTTATGTATGATAAATGCGATGCCTCCACCGTTGCCTCTGGTACGGTCTTTTCGGAGAATATTGTATCATTTTCAGCTTTGTAGACCGGAATTACTCGTTTGTGTAGTCTCCTGGACCTCAGCGATCACGATATTGGGTTGGCGTATAAATCGGGTTATCTCAGAAGGACATTGCAGTTGAACTGCAATATGAATATTAGCCCAGGTCTACGGACTGCAATCCATGGTGTGAGTGGCGACGATTGTTGTTGCTGCTGCAGATGTTGCACTTGCTGCTGCTACTGTGATTTCGGTGAATAGGGTGGCGATGTGGCGTAAGTCGACGACGTTGATGTAGAAGTCTGGCAAACTGTGCAGAACCATGGTCCGGGATTTTATTCAACTCTTACAGGGATCTGTAGAATATGGAGCAGCAAAAAAACATTTAACCCGTTCAATGCATAATTTTTTTTTTTGGAAAAAGAGACCTTAGCTCACAATTAATGCTATAACTTTGGAATTGATAAATTAATGAATAAAACTGTAAATAAAAGCATACTTAATGTGCTATTAAAAAAATCAAATAATAAATTTATTATATGTATTTATATTAGTATAAATTTAAAAAAACAGCTTTAAAAAAATGGAAAAAAAAATTGAAATCTGTTGGCGTTTTTTGTTTTTCGGAAAAAATATAATTTTAGCTTTAACTTTGAAATCAAAATAAATTTAAAGAATAAGATAATGTGTAATATGTATTTTTATTAGTATAAATTTGCATCCAGTTTTTCTTTCACTAAATTTAGTAAATGTAAAAATTAATCTGAAAAAATAAAAAAGTTTAAAAGTTTTGGGGGAATATTTGGTTTCGTTTTACCTTAATAAAAAATATATTAAAATATTTGTATTATTCTGCATTCTCATTATAATCATTATCTTCATCATCATTATTGTAATCTTTTTCATAATTATCATTATCACTATCTTCACCGTTGCACAGAGGGGCCAAACATACTAATTTTGCGGATTAATTGAAAAAACAAATTTCAAGTATCGTGAAAACTGAAAATGCCAGCTTAAAGAGCACTAAATTCTACATCAGCAGGCAAAAAATTAATGTGAAATATTAAAAGGTATTTTTATAGTCACGTGTTAAAATTACATATTGTGAGAAAAAAAACCTAAAAAATTTATAAAATTTAAATTTATTTGTGGTAGGTAATTTAAAAAAATTAACAAATCTAATTATGCAACCATCAAGTTCAGGTATTTATTGATATGTTTTGGTTAAAATTAAATTTGAATTATTTGTGGAAGTGGCTTTGATATTAGTTTTTAAAATGGATTTTTTCAGCTGGGCAGAGAATTTAATATAATTTAAAAGCCTGGACAGCATCGCTGCGCCTCATAAGTTATATGTAAATTAGTAAAAGCTTCACCCTTTAAGTCTACCATCAAAAACACTTTGCGATTCTGATAAACGTTTTACTGCTGTCGTTGTTGTTGTTATTGCCATTGTTTTTTTTGTTTGTTTTATAAGAGATGTGCAAGTGTTGTGATTAATAATACGAGAGTCACGTGTGAGTCAGGCCTGGACGTGGCTATATTCTTGTATTATAATGAGATAAACAATAATAAACTTTTACCAATTACTTTTCTTTGATTTTCCGTTGATTTTCTAATCGTAAATGAATAGCACGCGTAATTTTAACAATTTAACTCTCATGCACTCACGCTTGTATATGCTTGTTTAAAAGTTTTTTTTTGTGATTAATTCGAAGTTTTTTCTTGTGGTTAATACGAAGTCATCCGATAGCAGGCAATTTAGATTAATAAAAAAATCTTGTTAGTGAGAGCGATCGCGAGAATTTTAAAGTTTTATATTGGGAGCCAGTTATCACTCACGTTCAGATCTGTAGTTTTTATATTGTCTCATTTCAAATATTGTGTTGTATAAATTTCAAAGCAGGAGTTGGGAAAGATCTCTATTATTCAACCTCCCATTACTAGTTAATATAATGATATCATCTTAAAAGAATATGGTAGTTTTTTTTTATCAATAACATGCATAAATTTAGTGTGTCTCACTGATGTAGTTCTATAGACATAGGAGAATTAATAATTCATTTGTATGGGGGGAACCCGATTCAACCCTCGTTTCCCCTCCGATTTTGGCGGAACATGTAGTTTGTTTTTAGAGTTACCCGCAGCAAATTTATTGTGCATAACTATTGTAGTTCTATAGATAAGCATAGTTAATAATTATTTTATATGGTGGGTAATTGACTTCCCCCTCATATGTCCCTAAAATTTTGTTACAATATACGGATTGGTCTAAGGGCTACCCACGTAAAATTTTGCAAGCGTTGCTATTATTGTTGTTGAGATATTAATAAATCCGTAAAAAAGGGGCATTTGACCCCACTGTGCGTTGTTATCATTTAAATGACAACCAGAGTTTTTACACAACAATGGACTTTTTTTAAAAAAAGATATATAAGCTGATACTATTCTAAAATACATAAAACTAATTTCAACTATTATTAACTTAATACTTGTGGCCCATTAAATACGGAAATTATCCCAATTTTTGACCTTTTTAAAAAAATATTAAAAATATATGCACATAATTTTTATAGATTTAATGCTAAGAGTAATCGCTTGAATTGTAAAAATTTCCAATTTTTTCAATTTTTTAAAAAACAGCAATAATTTGCTAATTTTGACCGCTCACTGAAAAGAAAGTAAACAACTTAATTGATTGATTTTTACAGCTAGTGATGTAGAACTTTATTTCTAAATTTCAATTAATCGCCTCTTTTATAGCATTTGAACCCAACGTGTGTCGTGGGAATGTCTAACATTTAGTAAGGGCTTTCATTTTTGATATTAACATTTAAAATTACCAATAAAATACCAAATACTATATCAAATCAAAACGTT
This sequence comes from Calliphora vicina, assembly GCF_958450345.1. Classification (NCBI taxonomy): domain Eukaryota; kingdom Metazoa; phylum Arthropoda; class Insecta; order Diptera; family Calliphoridae; genus Calliphora; species Calliphora vicina. The sequence continues at coordinate 28,029,577 of NC_088781.1, forward strand.
CAACTCTGTTAAACAAAAATTACAATATCTCCACAATTGCATGCAAAATCTACGTGCTTTCTTGATTTCAATCAAAATCCTAAACATTACAGATCAACCTAAATTAAAGATTTAAATTGCATACAACATACAAATAAATATATTCCAATAAACTTAAATACAAACTGTCTAAAAAAATCAGCATTGAATAAAAGGTCATTTCACCCATATCTAGACTAAATGGCGTCGACAAATTACAATATCCATACAAATATCTATGTAAATACACAATCAAACATTGAAAATTTACCGTCATACTAAATTAGTTTTTTTCCCCCTTTTTTGGCTTAAATCTTGTAGATACGTATTTGGAATATTTTTTTTTGTTTTGTATGCCATAAGTAAATCTATTTTAAAATGCATATAGATATTTACTTTAACAACAATGTATGCGCCAGAGAGAAAAAAAACCGAAAACCCCGAATCTTTGGCCATGCTTAGAGTTTATATTGTTTAGGATGTAAGGATATAGTAAAGGGACGAGAGTAAACCACTCATACAAACAAATATGTTCATGATGTTTATTGTTTATATAGACATCGTTGCCAAATCTACCTTTCATGGAGTATGTTTTTTTCTTACTTCGGTTTCTTTTTTCCATATTGCTTTTCATTTGGCTGATACTGACTAGATTCGGCTTTAAACTGCAATTTGTTTGGCACTCAAAAGCCAATATGTAGTCCATATTGTGCTGTTTGTTTTTTTCTGTTTTTCCCCAATAAAAAGAACAAAAATTAAGAAAATCCCCAACTTTGCCAAAAGACCTGTAAGCGATGTAGTCGTCATCATTATTGTCGTTAGTTCTACTCGTTTAAGTAATTCAGTTTGTATAGAGAGAGAAACAAAAATATTGTGGGCAAATTTGTTTGCACTATGGGTCAATGAACATTTTTTAAATACCTACAAATTCCAGTTAATTTTAATAACATAAAACAATTTTAAGTGAAAGTTAATTCTAGTTGATTATTACTCATTTTTATTAAATGTTTCTTAAACTTGTGAATGATTTCCCTAAAATTGTCTAAATTTTTAATTTTACAAAAACAGGCAGTAAATTATTAAGAACAAGTATGAAAGCAATATTCGGCTGTGCCGAATCTTATATACCCTTCACCAAATTTTACAAAAAAATATTTTTAGGTAAACGAAATTAATTTTTTTAATTTTTTGTAAAAAAAATTTTTTCGAGTTGTTATTTTAATTATTTTTTTTTTTGGTGAAAAAAAAATTCGGGTAAAAAATCGATTTTGACCCATTGTAAGTCCATATACGTCGTTGCAAAGGTCTTTTAAATATCTATCATTAGATATCCATATTGCCTATATTAATGACTTATTAATCCAGATATAGGTCAAAAATGGAGGTTGTCCTGGTTTTTCCCTCATATCTCAGCCATTTGTGGACCGATTTTGCTAATTTTAAAGGGGAAAGCATGTCTGACAGAATTATTGAAGATTTGGATTCCGAAGATATCTGGGGTCTTCTAAAAATTAATTTCAACAGACAGACAGACAGACAGAAGGACATGGTTTAATCGACTCCGCTATCTATAAGGATCCAGAATATATAACGCTGGCTTAACATGCAAAGGCTCTAAGTCCACTTTTTTAGAAGTTGAGATTTTAATGCAGTAATGTACAATAAGTAAAAATACATTGATTACAAAGAAAAAAATTGCAGTTATCTCGCTTTTTGTTGTTGTTTTGTAGTGATGAGCAAAAGCGCTTAGTCCAATTTATCACAATTTATTACAAGAAAAAGCTCTAAGTCCCAAGAAAAAGTACAGTTTAACCATTTCTGTCAAATTGTTCAATGACATGTATTAAAACAAGTATGAAAAAATGCCCAACCATTTTTTTCTCTTAAAATTTAAAAAAGTAATTTTCGGAAGAGGGTCTTATTTGGGAGCTATCACTAATTATGGACCGATCGCCATCAAAGTTATTTGCGTTTAATTTTATGTGTATACCAACATTTTTAAGAGATTTATGCTTGTTAAAGTGATTTTTGGAAGCGGGCCCTATATGGGAGCTATGACTAATTATAGACCAATCGGCATGAAATTAGGTGACATGATTTCCATAGTATTTCCAAGTATTTCGGGAGGACATTTGTATGGGAGCTAGGGGAAATAATGGACCGATTTCAGCTAGTTTCAATAGGCTTTAAACCCTTTAAAGTATATTATACTTTAAAGGGTCGGATAATTATATTGTGGAAATTACAAACGGAATGACAAACTTATATACATATACCCTTCTCACGAAGGTAATGGGTATAAAAACATAATACAGATTCATCGTATGTAGCTTTCTGTTGATATACGTAGTTCGCAATATTTCTGCATTTCACATTATCTTCACTCCTCTTCCCATAGTGCCAGGGCTGCTTGTATACGGAAAAAAAGAACTGCACAAAACTAAAACATCAATAGCAAAACAAACAATACAATAGAAAAATAAACAAAACGGAAAAACAAAGATTCTGTCCTACAAGACGATCAGACTTAAAAACGATGATTACTACTACAATTGTTTGACAACAAAAGCAGTATTAGGAATTTTACTCGTTCGCATTCGCAGTAGAAGTAGATTTTTGTTAGTAGAGCGAGTATCATCGCAGCAGCAGCATTAACTGCACAACAATTTTACCAGGATCATAATGTGTTTGTTTGCGAAAGTATGCAAATATTTTTGTTTTCCTTAAATGTCTTGGTATTTGTGTACGAAAACTAGACTCGTGTCTATGTACATGTAAACAATACTCTTTTATTCAGGATGCTTTTGTGTAAGAGTGTTTGTTTTTTTTGTTTGCATCCTGTGTACTTTGTGTGCTCGTACACAATTGTTTAAACAACACAACTGAATAAATTTTAATGCAGATTTTGGCAGCAGCATTTATTGAAGTTGGCCAACACAATTGTTTTACAAATTTCTAGATTTCCATATATATTTTGGCTGGCTTTTTGTGTATGTGTCTTGAAACTTTGTTGTTCATTTATTTTATATTTTGTTTGGCTTTTTTTTAATTTATTGTCCTTTATTTATATTAAAATAATGTTTTTTTTAGTTATTTAATGAATGTGGAAATTATTTTTATAATTATGATGACATTGTAAAAATCGATCAGCCAATATTTTTTTGACAAGTCATCCAACTTTCTCAAAACTTTGTACACATGTTCCAAAAATTGTTTCGATATTGATTTCAAAGGATAAACCTTTTTCATAAAATATAAAAATATTTTGCGATTTGCGATTCTTAATTCGCAGGTCTCTGTGAATAATCAACAAATTGCAGCGGCTCTCAAAGCCAACATAACCCATGCCATCAGTCAAATTTATTCTGATTAATGCTCCAGAGTCATGAAAAATTGGACATTTCGGATGCTCGCCCATGGAAGACGCGGCGGACATTTGCACGATAGTATATTCTATACATACTGCATCGATAGGCTTTTAAAAATAATAAAAATGTCACAGATATTTCGCACACACTTTATTTTATTTAAATATCTGTGGACATTTTACAAAGCGACTTCTCTCGAGAAAAGTCAAAATTTTAACGCGCTTCTTTAGGTATAATCGCCATAGAAAACTTTTAGAACATAAGATACGCAATCGACAAATCGACCTCGTTCGGGTTTCAATTTGAAAAAACAACTTCTCTCAGAGAATTCAAAACATTTTTAAAATATAAGCAATTTGACAAAACAGCCGCTCTCTATATTTAGTTCTAGTACATTTATACATATTCTCTTTTGACAACACAGCTTCTTTCAAAAGAAATCGTTTTGTCGAACTTACCACTTGCCTGAGACAAAAAGATTTTTAAATCAGTTGATCTCAAGTTTTTAGTTCAAGTTTTTAGTTTGGAGCTCACGGACACACCAGGGGATCTACTTTGGTCATCGTTTGGATTCCGATTTCAAAAAATATTACAAAATAAGGCATCTCCTCGTCTAGCACTATAAAAAACCTTATCATATCTATACATTATTTCTTATAGCTTAGGAGACATTCGTATTTGAAAATTTGATTTTCAAAATTTTTACCCACCTTGCTCCAGTTTTTTTGATATCAGAGGGTTCAAATATTTTCCAAATTTCTCTATTTTTATGCCGTATGCCAGTAGTAGTAGATGATATACTAAGGCTGCAACAACGCTTTGTGTTACAAGTGTTTTGGACCATTCCACAAATTAAATCCTTAATTACATTTATAAAATATATAAATAAGCAAATAAATATGTACTTTCATCTAAATTTAATAATATTCTGATGTTTTATTAATTTTTATACACTTCACCATGAGTGGCAAGGTTATGAGTTTGTAGTTTCTACATTTTTCATTTGCGACCCCACAAAGTATATATATTCTGAATCGTTATAGATAGCGGAGTCGATATAGCCATGTCCGTTTGTCCGTCTGTGTGTTGAAATCGACTTTCTGAAGCCCCCAAATAACATACATACACGAATGATACATTAATATCTCCGAAATTCTTCCGGCTCGGTTGCTATTTAAAATCGAGAAAATCGGTCCACAAATAGCTGAGATATAAGGAAAAAACCAGGACAACCTCGATTTATCATTATTATAGACAATATGGATATCTAATCATAGAAATTTCAAAGACCTGTGCAACGACGTATATAAGACCATAGTATGTTGGACCTACAATGGGTCAAAATCGGAAAAAATATTTTTTAAACCGATTTTTTTTTCACCAAAATTTTTTTTCACTAAATATTAAAAAAAAAATTTAAAAATTAAAAAAAAAAAAATTTTGAAATTAAAAAAAAAAATATAAAATTTAAAACAAAAAATTTAAATTTAAAAAAAAAAATTAAAAAACAATTTCGAAAAAACAACTGAAAAAAAATTAAAATTTTGTTTACCTAAAACTATTTAAAATTTTTATTTTAAAGTATAATTTGGTGAAGGGTATATAAGATTCGGCACAGCCGAATATAGCTCTCTTACTTGTTTAATTTCGAATCACCCATCAAGAACACTGCTTATTGGGATTACATGTACCAGGATAAAAGGACAATTTCAAGATTTCTTAGCACATAATAATTTTTCCTCATCTTTTAGAATATGCAAAAATTTCTACAATACATATTTTGGTTCTCAAAATAAAACTCCGTCCCGAAAGGGTTAAATTTCTCAACAACTGCTGAACCGATTTTAATGAAATAAAAATTGTAGAAAAATTCAAGAAAATATCTGTCGATCTAAAATAGCTCTATCGGTTCAAAAGTTACAGAGTTTTGCCAGATGAAAAACGATCCTGAGCTACTGTGCGACGCTTATTTTGCTTATGAGTGCAAGAGTATTCGGCTCTTATATACCCTTCACCAAAATATACTTTGAAATACAAATTTTAAATTATTTTTTTAGGTAATTAAAATTTTTTTCAAAAGTTTTTATTTATTATTGAAAAAAATTTTATGGCAAATTTTTTTTTTTAATTTAAATAAAAAAAAATGTATTTATTACTTAAAAATTTTTTTAAAAAATAATTTTTTTTGGTGAAAAAAAAAAATTCGGAGTGAAAAATATTTTTACCGATTTTGACCCATTGTAGGTCCGACTTACTTTGGTCTTTTTTAGGCCGTAAATCTGGCATTTCTAAACGGCTGGTCCGATCAGGATAAAATTTTAGGTGGACGTAGCTAAGGAGCATTCGAGCTTAAGTTATTAAAATGGGCCATACAAATGCTCCAGGGGCGTCGATATGGGGGCTCAAAGTAGGGTACCTTCGACATATACAATTTTTAAACACATCCCATTTTTGTGTTTCCAATCCGATTTCTATTTTTGAATCTAATTAAGATATTGACTTGAAATTTTTTTTGTAAGACCATAAATTAACTTATCTAAACAAAACAATATAGCTCGGAATAAATGTGGAGCAAATTGTACCTAATATTTGCAATCCTATTAAAATTTTGATTTAAATTTTAGTTTTAGAAACTCAATGAATATGTAATAAAATCTTTAATTATTAACGAAACTCAATGAAATTTTTAACGTGTTTTATGTTTGTCATTATAAGTAACAAGGTGTAAAAAAATTGTCAAAAGGTCAATCCAGCAATTCCTAAAAATTGGAGAAAAAATCCCAAAAATGGTATTTTTTACAATTTTGCCTATAGAGTCCACATTTCCTTTGGGGCTTGGAAAATACTTTGGCGATAAATAGGAAACACATCAAGGTTTCCAAGGCTGCTTCTTGTTTTCTGATTCCAGCTTTGGGATTTTAGAACATGTGGCTCAAAGTTGAATTTTTTGATAAAAAATAGGTTAAATTCTGAAGGGCGTAGGGGCGACACTTTGTTTATAATTTTTAATTGTTATATAATCTTAAAGAAATCTTTTTTTAATAAAAAAAGAGCTAAGTTACCTTTTCGCCCAAAAAACAGCAAAATCTACTATTTTTTTAATATTTAAATTGAAAAACGTTTATTTTTGGATCAATAATTGATATTGCTCTGAAATCTTTTGTATGTTATTCGTAATTTAGTTATCTAACTATTAAAAGAAATTCGAGTCCATTCAGTCCTAAAGTACGACCCATATTTTTAAAAAAGCGGACCAAGGTATGACAAAATTTTAAAATTTCAATTTTGAAATGCCTATAACTCGAAAAGTATAAGATATAAATAGCACACAATCATGCTTTTCAAGACCTAGCCGAGCGTTTTCCAAAAATATAAAAATCTTTGAAATCGGTTTGGAAACAAAAAAATTGCACGTGTTTAAAAATTTTACATGTCGAAGGTACCCATTTTGAGCCCCCATAGCGCCGCCCCTGGTTCATTTGTATGTCCTATTTTAATATCTTAAACTCGAATACTCCTTGGATACGCCCACGTCCAGATTTATTTCCAAAGGATTCTGATTCTGCCCCAATGTGCGTTGCAAACATCTTTGAAATATCTATTATTGGATATCCAGATATAAAAAAAAATATGTCAAGAAACGAGGTTATCCTGGTTTTTACCTTATATTTCAGCCATTTCACACTGTGGTAAATCACAAATCTAGCTGGACAAAATTAAAAATTAAATGTCTGGCAACATTCCTTCTAATCATTTAATGAGCTTCTCAATACAATAGGGAACTGTAATTCATGTTTTGTTTTTTTAGTTTTTAGCTCCGATTAGGAAAAACTAAGCTTTAAAGTCAGTTGTTGTCAACAGGTACATTAAAATTTCAAAGAGAAGTGTATTTTTTGTGTGAATTTGGTTTATGATTAAAAAGGCTACGGTGATTTTATTGTCATAATTTGTTTATATTATTATTAAACTTTATTTCAAGGAAATATGGAACAATTTTCATTTAATTATTTCCATTGTAACTATTAAAAAGAAATATTTTTTGTGAGAAGATCAGAAATTGGAAAAAATAAAATATTTCTTTTTTCAAGTAGAGTTAAAGCTGTTTATTCCGCATAGTTCCGCTGTAAAACTATATTTGTGTTAATCTATCAAGTGTTCACTCTAAGGTAAATCAAAACAAGTAAGGAGTTATGGTAGGTCAAGCCCGACCATATAATACCCTACACTAAGTAAAAGAGCAAAAACATTTTTCTTTTAAAATTTCAATAATTTATATTTTGGAGTGATTTTTGGAAGTGGGCCTTATATGGGAGCTATGACCAATTATGGACCGATCACCATGAAATTAGGTCGTGTGATTTATGTATATATTAAAGTTAACTATGTTGAATTTTGTGTGTATACCAACATTTTTAAGCGATTTATGCACGTTAAAGTGATTTTCGGAAGCGGGTATATGTACATGGGAGCTATGACTAGCCAGCCAGCCAGCCGACCAGACGGACGGACCGACGGACATCGATTAATCGACTCAGAAAGTGATTCTAAGTCGATCGGTATACTTTAAGGTGGGTGTTAGACTAATATTTTTGGGCGTTACAAACTCTGCACAAACGCATTATACCCTTCCCACTATGGTGGTGTAGGGTATAAACATCCTGCGCATTTTTGCGACCGCCATACATTTTTTTTCACTTTTCCAGTATGACCTACACAAAGAAAAAATAAAATATTTCCTTTTTTCAAGTAGAGTTAAAGCTGTTTATTCCGGATAGTTCCGGTGTAAAACTATATTTGAGTTAATCTTTCAAGTGTTCACTTTAAGGTAAATCAAAAACATCTCGCGCATTCTTGCGACCGCCATAAATTTTTTTCACTTTTCCAGTATGACTTCTACTTTTTCACGAAAGAAAATTTTTGAAGAATGGGTAAAAACTCCCAAAATACATTGCGAAAAAAAGTTGGTTTTTTATAATCGTTTATATATTTGAACTCATTTTTTATATGATTCATAAGTGAGAAGTGAACCCAACGTGATTTATTAATTTTGTCCAGTTAGATTTGCGATCTACCACACTGTGCATTTGTAGGCCGATTAGATCGATTTTAAATAGGAACAGAGTCGGAAGAATTCCCTATATATAGATGTATGAATTACGCATGTAAGTTATTTTAGGGCTACATAAAGTTGATTTCTTCATATACACGGACAGCCGAACATTTTGTACGTCGACTCCTGTCCAGGACAAAACCGAAACTAATATATTTGTGCAATGTTTCTACAAGTTTTGTGACACAGTGCATGCGCAATTTGAAAAAAACGAAAAAAAAAATCATCATTTTTAATATACCACGGACACGACTAGTCAAATCTAATATAGGCTACATATACTTAATGATTTTAATGCTCTGATACACATAACCATATTTGGGAGGGTATATTGGGATAGTGCTGATGTTTGCAGCATGAAAACTATTGATCTAACACCCATCTTAAAGTATACCAATCTACTCAAACATAGAAGCATCATTCTCGAAAATTGCATTAATGTGCATAAATCTCTGAACTATTCAAATAAGATTCAATACATATACTCGGTGTAGGGTATCATATGGTCGGTCTTGACCGACTTACTTTCATACTTGTATGGTATGGATAAATACATCACGTACTCAACAAATGACAATATGTGTTTATTTCTAATTACCAGATTGTAATGTTAAATATTTCTTTTTTTAACATATCTTAGAACCTATTAACCCCGAAGTGAGTAGAAAATTTAAAGGAATTTAAAAAATAAAACAAATTATTGCTTGTATCAACCTGATCAGTTGCGACCAACGGAAGGTTAAATTAGTTGCTTAAAAATACTGCAAAGTTTAATATGCCAATAGTATTTTATTGTGTGCTCTGAATATTTCATATTATTTAGCAACCTTTTAAATAAAAATCATTTAATTTCTATTCGAAATTTTCTGTTTATTTTAATTAAATTGAAGCACAATTTTCCACTTTTTAAAATTCAATGTCTACACAATTCTGTTGCCAAAAACAACAAGCAAACAAATACTCATCTACACAGAGATGCAAAAACACTCACACTCACAAACATTCATTTGCTCATAAAAGCATTTAAAATATCCTTAAAACAACAACTACATACTCTACCACTACTAAAAACAAACAGCACAGAAAAACACAAACAACAACAACATCAATGAGGATATAAAATTGCTGTAGTATTTTGCCATTAATTGTTTTGTTTATACTGATTTTTCATTGTTTTATACAACAACAAAAAAAGAATAGAGAAAAATATAAACAGCAAAAAAAAAACGCCAGCTGTTCTTCAAAAACAATGTTGGATGACTCTCTGTTGTACATGTTTATCCGAGTGTGTTTGTGTATATCTCTGTTCGTATTGGTTTGTAGGTTCAGCTCCATTTTTGCGCAGACTTGTATGTAGAGTAGAGCTTTTGTTTTATGTCCTAATTGCCTTTGTGTCAGAGTGTTTTAGCAATTATTTGTGATTCTCCATTGCTCTTTGGCAGTAGATTCAATTTATTTATGTTTATTTAACATCGTTTTTTCATTTCATTTTTTTTTTCTCAAAACTTTTTTTCCTTTACACTTGGCGCTCGCTTTAAGTTTAGATATGAGAAATGTTACAAATGGCAACAATGAAAACTAATTTAGTTGAATATTTTAAAGGGAGCTGTTAATTTGTTTATTATCAGGTAAGATGTCTTTATTCTTTAAAAAAGAAATGCAAAGTTGTAAACGATTGTTAAAGAACAATAGAAGAATTTTGATACAAAAAAAAATAATTTTTTGTAAAGAAATTTAATAATAGATGCAGTGTCAGGAAAATCTTCAAAAATTAGAATGGAATTACCAGAAGTCAGTGAATCTCTCTGAATAGAAAAAGTATTGTATTTTCAATTGATTTACATTTTTCTATAGAAATCATTACATTAGTAAATATTCTTTAAAAACAATTCTAAAAAATAGTTATATAAATGTATACGGTGTTTTTTTAGATTCAGAGCTTTTTTTAAACATAAGGCACAACAATTTCAATGGAATGACTAAAATTAAGGATCTATTTTCTCACAAAATGCTGGCCTCCGTGACAGCGCCTGATAAACGCCATCCTGCCGGTCCAATTTGGAACCACTTTTTTGAACATATTTCTTCCATAATGCTACGAATATTGGTATTTAAATGATCCATCATTGTTGGTCAAAAAAGTTCAAAATTTCCGTTTGGTTTGAGATTTCACATGTTATTTTTGCTGGTTTATATCTGTTCTCGCTCCAGATCTCTGTCTTGCAATGTAGTTTATGCCCCGTATTAAATCCGGCATTCCTAGGTCAGTTAAGACTTTGTAGTTAATCGATATGATCTGATTCTTCTTGTTAGTGACTTCCGCCAAACTTTGCCTGTTATTTCTCGAACAATGCCAGTGTCTTACAATCAACTACACAAATTTGGATTGGCTGTGGGAACGCGCAATTTTTGCACCAAGAAATTATGATGTCAACAAGCTCAATGAGCAAATTTTTCTATTGAAACTGCCTGCCGAAACAATGAAATACAAATCGATTGATACAATAATGAACGAAGAACAATCCGTCAATTATTCTAATGAATTGTTTAATTCATTGGAACCATCAGCTCTATTAACATTGAAGGCTGGATCATCGATAATGCTTCTGCGCGACTTAAACGTGCCAAAATTATGCAACGGAAAAAGATTGACCATCAAAAAATATTCAAAAAATTTAATTGATTCAACTATTATTGGTGGCAGATTTAAAGACGAAGGCGTACTGATTTCACGCATACCGATGGTTTCCAACGACTTACAATTTAAATTCAAGCAGCTCCAGTTCCCTTTTCGTTTTGTCTTTTCTATAACCAGTAACAAAGCACAAGGCCAATAGTTTTGATATCTTACATTTTGGAAATTCATGTTCTTCACATGGTCAATTGTATGTGGGTTGCTTCCGAGTTGGCACACAAAATAATTTATGTATTTGTACTACAAAAAAAGAATAAACATTGTAATTCCCTGGCCTTAAGATGAGTTCATAAATATAATATAACTTTTTGCCTTAAATACATTCGTTTCTTTTTTTTAAGGGCCCAGCTACAAACTTGTCATATGACTGCCATCTGGCTATAGATAATACTTCGTACTTCGTGCTTTAGTTTTGTCCGACACAGTATATTAAAATCAAGATCGTGATTCTAAGAGCCAGCAACGCGGAGCAGATTCAGCTAGTATCATATAATAGAAAATTGTGCGAACTAATTTCATGGCGATCAGCCCATAATTGCCCAGGAAAAACTCTACTTATCGAGAAGCTCAGTGCGTTAAGTTTTAATATATTTATACTTAGAACCCATTTATTAATAAAAATTCAAAAAATGGTTCTCCATTTGACAACAGCGTTGATATTTTATTTTATAATCTGTAGTTTCCAAAAAAAATTTATTTTGCTAAAAAATTAAATACCAATGATCCCTTGCAATTTCCTTAAACATTTTCCCTTAAATTATTGTAACATTTTTAAGTATTAATTGCAAAACATCAGTGATTTTTATGACACATATTATTTACGGCAATAAATTGAACTTTCCTTAATGTTAACGCCACATGTGTTAGTTGGTTTTCACTTTCAAACAAAACACCTTTCACAATAACAACCATATTTCACTTTTAAAATCATGTTTCCTCACACTATTGATTTACCCTTAGGACAAAAATCCACTTTAAAGAATTATTTTCTTTTACACAAAGCAGAATTCAGGGAAGACGAATGATACTCATACGGAATATATTGGAGTTTTGTTGTGTCATTCATGCTTGTGACATTAATCTGCAGCTGATGCTTGGAAACATCGATAAGTCGGTGTTGGTGGAGTTGTTGTCATGGTGCGATGACACATGAACACATACAAATAGTCTTACTTAAATATATCCCAACTGACCAAAATATTCGAAAATTTTATCACAATCGAATTTATGGTAAACTTTTCAGCTAGAAATAGTCGAGACCGAAAAAACTTCACCTGTAGCTTAAGTCGTGGCAGCAAAACCTTGAAGGTTCGAAAACTGATATGAGGCAAATAAAACAATAGACTGGATTTTATGGCAACATCGTTCGTATGGCAACATCGTGTATTTTAGGACCTGCTACAGCAGACTAATCATCTAATTGCCTTGAACAGCGAAACGTTTAACGAAACTGGTACAAGACAAAATAACAATACACTGGAGTGGATCTACATGGAGACGCACGATACTCCAATAATTCGGACAGTGCAATCTTACATGCAACTGCAAAAAATCGTATCAAATATGCTTTGTGGAATCCAAAAGCTACCAGTACAGTTATTTTGTGACTTTACAAATAGAAATCGATCTAAAACAGTTATTATTCAACGTATACATAAAATTACGCAATAAACTCTTAAAAAAACTTTTAAATATCCATCATAAAAAACTCAATTGACGAGTTTTATATTTCCAGTCAGAAAAAAAAACTCAATTGAGAAGTTTTATTTTTTTCGTCATAAAATAAAAGTCTTTTGAAGAGTTTTATTTTTCCCGTTTGAAAAAAAAAAAAATCATTTTATGTAAATTGACACCTAAAGTTTGCCGCTAGATTTGTGATTTCGAGCACTGTGCGCTGGTCAGATAATTACAGTTTGTAAAGCACCGTGCATTGCAATTGAATAAATTGTCATTAAAATAAAATCAAATGGGACTTTAATTTGTTATTGTTTGATTCCTATAATCAAATTGTTGTTGTTTTTTTTTTCTTAAACAAATAAATTACTACAAATTTGTCCCCTTAATAAAACAATAGTGTATAATTTTTTTGCCATTTCGAAACAATTAAGTTTAAAATGTGTGTGTTAGTAGACATTTAGAACAAAATTAATAATTCAATTGATCTTTTGATCCACTTTGTGAAAGAATTAGAATTTCACCAAATTTAGACCACATATAGAATCAGTTATGTAGATTCTTATTATTGAATAAAAAAAATAATAGTGTAAATGCTTAAACACTATTGTTTTATTGAGGGGACGATATTAGATAGACTTAATAAAGAAAGATTCTAAAAAAGGTAGAAAATAAACGAAAAGATATTTATTTTCTGACGAGAAAATGAAAATCCTCAAATGACTTTTATTTTATGACGGAAAATAATAAAACTCCTTGAATGAGTTTTTTTACAGATGGGAAAAATAAAACTCCTCCAATAAGTTTTGTTTATGACGAATATTTAAAACTCGTCTTTTAAGAGTTTCATGCGAACTTTTATTTTTACGTTGAAAAATAATTGTTAACTGTGGAATTCAAATCATTTTTTTTAATATCACAATAGAATAGATTCTGTTGTATTCTTATACAACAGTATTGGCCTCCCTTGACTCTAAAATAGATAGTTTTTGATTTCAAATTTTCTGGAAAACCGTTATTTACGGCCCCTGATTTTTTTTATACCCTTCACCTTCGTGAGAAGAGTATATATAAGTTTGTCATTCCGTTTGTAATTTCTACATTTTTCATTTCCGACCCTATAAAGTATATATATTCTGGAGCCTTCTAGATAGCAGAGTCGATTAACCCTTTCCAGCCATAAGATTATTTGGATAAAAGTAATAATTTTGAATATTTATTGTGAATCAGTGAAGCGCCAAAATACTTATTTTGAAATTAAAACAAACAAAGTTTTAACGTATTTACTGGAACCTTGGTTGTAAAGTGCAAATTTTCGTTCCCCATACTAGTGTTTATTGACTATATATCAATGCACGCAACATGAATAATGATTTTATAACTTTTTGTAACAAAGGCCGATTATATATCGCAATATAAAATTTAAAAAGTCAATTTTACACTTAAAAATATTTTTGCACAATTCTTGAACACAGTACCAAAATAAAACTGTCAATTTTCAAAGACAATACAAAATAAATGCTATAACCGAACTTGTTTTAATTTAAACACATTAATAAGAGACACTTTTACGAACTAATTAAAATTAAAATGGCACCCATTGATTTTTTCGTTGATTAGTTATTTAATATTTTCGTTTTGGGACACCGGTGTCCCCGTGGTCGTCAAAGGGTTAAGCCGTGTCCGTCCGTCTGTCTGTTGAAATCAACCTTTCATACATCAATATATAAACCAGGACAACCTCGATATTTGACCTATTTTTTTACCTATATCTGGATTACTAAATCATTAATATAGACAATATGGATATCTAATGGTAGATATTTCAAATACCTTTTCAATGTTATATAATACCATATTAAGTAGGGTCAAAAATGGGTCAAAATCGGAAAAAATATTTTTTAACCCGAATTTTTTTTTTCACCAAGAGTTTTTTTTTCGCTAAATATTAAAAAAAAATAAAAAACCAAAATAAAATTTTAAATTTTAAAAAATTTTTAAACGCAATTCGAAAACTATTTTTTTCCGAAAAAAATTAAAAAAACAACTTTGGAAAAAAAAATTTTGTTTACCTAAAAATATTTAAAATTTTTATTTTGAAGTATAATTTGGTGAAGCGTATATAAAATTCGGTACAACCGATATAGCTCTATTACTTGTTATATTTGATTTTGTAAATTTTTTGGAAAATATTGTTATCCAAAGCTTGTAATCCGATGTGGCTCAAAAAATTTTCAGATTTTTATTTGGCATCCAAATGGGCCACTGTACAGAATATTAATAATTATAAAGGTTCTCTATAATTTACTAATATGTTGGTTCTATAATTATTCACTTTTATGAGTTCTTGATTGTTTGGTTGGCTGGGATTTGTTATACTATCATGGCGTTCGTATATTGAAAATTTTTTAAATACATATATATTTTATTTATTCACCATTTTCTTTAGACGATTCTTTCTAGAAACTTAAAAAGTAGGAAAGTTTTAAGTTTTTATAAAGCACAATTTAATAATAATTCTCAAATATATTTCCAAAATGTATAATCTTAAATTTTTAACAAGAGTTATACGGGAATACAAAAATTAATATCATAGTAAGAATTGTGCTAAATTTCCTAATTATTGATAAATTCACTGACATTTATTGTTGGGGGATAAGCTAGTTCCTTGCGCATTTCACTGGTTGCTTAGGCCAGATCATCAGGAAACCTTTTTCCAAAAGGCTTTAGAAAAACTAAAGATATTATACAAATCAAGCCATAGAGTGAATGAGAATTACAGACACTCAAGCTTTATTTGTAAAAATATCAAAGCTTAAACAAAACTCCAACAATAAACAGTGATTTTATCTTTTCTTACATTTCCTCTACAATTCATTGGCTTTTTCCGAATTTTCGCGAATCTAAAATATTCATATTTACTTGCGAGACTTTTAAAATGTGCTTGGATTTCATATACCTATTTTTAAGGATATTTGTAATTTTGCAAAAATTCAAATATTTATTTAAATAACCAAATAAATATTTATTTATTTTCATTTCTTTTTTAATATATATATATATTTTTTTTGCAAATACTTTATTCCTAAGTTACCAAAATCAATCTTAACAATTTTAATGCGATCGAGTACAGAATTTAAATCTCTAAATTTCCAATACTTACACAAATTGAGCATTTTTTGCGAAAAACAATTTATTTAAATTCTAAACTCATCAGAGATTACAAAAGGCACTGGTAAGTAGTCAAATCAACTTAAGTTTTCAGTAATGCATGTTACTCGAAATTGAAAATATGTATGTAGTATTTCAATATACAAATAGAACCTTAGATTATACTCCATCAAACCAAACGTGAACATGGAAATGCATACCAATAAGTAATAAAAAATAAACGAATATTTTATATTTTTCAACGAAAAAAAAAACGCTGTAAGGAAAACAACCAAGTTAAAGTGTTGGTTCATGCACATTACACATTTACGCCTTTTTAAAAAAAAAAAAATACATACAAATAAAGCAGCACAGAAACCGGAAGTGGCACATACGAATTTCTGGCTCTCGGGGTACAGGCATTTGAACACAATTCACACACATGTATTAGACAACCTAACACGTATTAATACTAAAAACATACACACAAATACGAGCACCACAAGTGCAAACTAAAACAACATCTCCTCTATGAGCAGTATGTGTGAGTTCTCTCGTCTTTCTTGCAACACATGTACACTAGGGTGGACCAGAAATTTCATAAATTGCCCGCATATTCTGGGGATTTTTCGAAAACGAAAATGATGCGTTCGGTACAACTTCTCTGTTATGGCCTGGTCAGATTTCAGCTGCTCATAATAGACAGGACCACCAAATTCAGAGAATTACATTAGCGCCATGGATATTTGCTATTGGTGTCAATTCGGCTGCTGGGCCGGGATTCACATATGCTGTCTTACGTTTCGGGTTATTGTAATGGATCCATTTTTTATCGCAAGTTTTGTAAATCCCGCATTTTCAAGTCAATTTTTGCAAAAAAATTACAAAAGTTCGATTACTTTTGGACTTGCACGCCTTTTAAAGACACCTCACATGCTCATGAAAGCATAAAAATATTTAAACATTGAATTTTTATCATTCGATCCAACTCACCAAATAATGACATCAGGACAAAAAGTTTTATACAGTATCTTAGAATGAATTTTTTGCACCACCCTAATTAACACTTATGTACCAATACTACAGATACACACAGAAACGCACATTCAGTTTGGAGAACTTGAACAACAACACGACTTTTGAATGCAAATTCAAATTCAATAGTGAAAATGTTAAGAATACCAGCCAACACAGCAGCAGCAGCTACACGAACCAAAAAAAAGTATAGGAAATTGAATTTTCGACTTTTGCAATTGCAATGTGTTGGTGAAACTTTGTTGAAGGTTTTGTTTTTTTGTTTTTTCTTTTTCGTTGCCGACTTTTAGTTGCTGCTGCTGTTGTTGTCGTTTGCAAAACATTTGCATCAGAAGGTTTTATTTTGCATACAAAATACAGTCAACGGAAACGAAATTTAGCCAAACATTAGAAATACAACAATGAGAACAACAATAATATTATTATCAACTAAATAAAGTATGTATGAATAAATGTACATATTTATTTATTGTATTGTGTGTTTGTTCGCCGTTGAAAACATGGGTGCAGCTTATCCCAAAGAACTACAAGCTGGCTTTAACCCATTAAGTATTTGTATATTTAGGGAATAATTAAAATATTTATGTTGTAGAAAGAACCATTATAAATGTATCAAAGTAACATGGATTAATAGGAATTTATAAGATGGTGATAATACCAGAAGATATCTGAATAAGAATCATATAAATTTAAATTTATATAAATCTACACTAATACATGTGGAAATTAAATAAATTTCAATAATAGTTGAAACTGTACTCAGATGGCTTGTATTTCTTCTGTAAAAAACCTATACCAATTAATTTAAAACTTAAAAATATACTTTGAAAGTTACAAGAGTTTATTTTATTAATTGTATTTCTGCACGAACAGTTTCTAAACTATAGATTCCAAACACAATAAATTAGAGCCGCTAGACCTTTAACACTTTTATAGCCTACTAGCACATGACTATACCAATCATTAAAAAACTATAAAGGATTTTTTAAAAATTTTATTTCTAAAGATATACCATTATATTGTGCTTTTGCCATCTAATACCAAATAATCTATAAACTGTTATGATATCAAATAAAAGCCATAGCTCCGATCTTCATATATAGACTGTAAATTCAGAATTAAGAAGAAGTACCAATAATTACCCCTAATGTATTCCAATTCACTCAGAACCATGATCTGTTTCGTATTTCTAGTTCCATTATTATAAATAATGCAAAAAGTACCAGTAGAAGAACGAATAAGTACCATCAGATCTCCATATGTTTGATTCTAACTTCACTCTGATGCACATCAGCTAACTTTTATATCGATAAGTTTTATAATTTACTAGCATTTACTAATGTTAGTTCTTCAAGTTTCTCCAACCCACATACACCTGCCTGCAAATTTTTTTGCAAATAAAATATCTAAATTTGTACTTCATACTTTAGGGAGCTTTTTTATTACAGATGACTGGACTAAAAAAAAATTCCGAGTTTTACCCTGAATTTCTGAATTTTCTCCTGAAAATTTCGAATCGAAGAAAAAAATCAGCCAAATCGCTCCAGCCGTTCTCACGTGATGCCATTACATACATGGACCATTTCATTTTTATATATATAGATAGATAATAGTAAAAAAGTACATTTCGGAGAAAGTACCAATTTCCCCTTTCCCTCTTGTCAAGTCTGAATTTTCAAAATACTTCATTTTGCGGCCACTTTTTTTGAGATATAAATATGCCTCAAGCGATTCAAATCTGTATTCTTATTTCAAAAAGTACCAAACAGTTCACCTTCGTGAAAAGGTGAAGGGTATATTTTGCAACCCTAATATAATTTTCCGACCCTATAAAGTATATATATTCTGGATCCTTATAGATAGCGGAGTCGACTAAGCCATGCCCGTTTGTCTGTCTATTGAAATCAACTTTCCGAAGAACCCAAATAACTAACATACACGATTCATACATCAATATCTCCGGAATTCGGCTCGGTTGTTATTTAAAATCGAGAAAATCGGTGCACAAATGGCTGAGATATAAGGAAAAAACCAGTACAACCTCGATTTTTTACCTATATTTGGATTACTAAGTCACTAATAGAGACAATATGGATATCTAATGATAGATATTTCAAAGACCTTTGTAATGACGTATATAAGACCCAAAGTTTTTTTTCGCTAAATATTAAAAAAAAAATTTAAAAAAAAAAAATTTTAAATTTTAAAAAAACAATTCGAAAGTTTTTTTTTCCAAAAAATGAAAAAATACCTTTGGAAAAAAAATTTTATCGTTTACCTAAAAATATTTAAAATTTTTATTTTGAAGTATAATTTGGTGAAGGGTATATATGATTCGGCATAGTCAAATATAGCTCTCTTACTTGTTTATACTAAAAATCGATTTTTGGAATAAAATATGAGTAATCATAAATTTGTCTAATTTTCAATAAAAGAGCAGTATTTAATGAGTATTTCTTTTTTATTTTATTTTAAATCGCCAATGAAATTACAATCTCTTACAGGCTAGCATAATTCTTAAATCTTAATTAAAATGTATTTACTATAGTATAATTTAAAAATACAAAGTTTAAATGTCATCAGTTTAATAAATGAATACTCCGTTTGATGACGTTAGGATCAGTCGAATAGTCAATAAGATGATAGAATTTATTGAATTGAGCACTAACTCTACGCATTGGATCAAAGTTTGCATAATTTGAACGGAAATATTGGATCTTAAGTGGGATATAATTCCTTGTTGGTCGATTTGGAACTATGAATTCGATTTTACGAAGTAGGAATTCCGAATTAGTTGTTCCATTCAGTAAATTAACCATGAATGAGATATTCATATATATTCTTCTACTTTTTAGAGTAGGGAGTTTTATGAGTGCTAATCGACTTTCATATGATGGTAAATTAATGTTTGAATTCCATGGGAGTTTGCGAAGGCAAAATAAAAGAAATTGTTTTTGGACGGATTCAATTTTCCTTATATAGGTATCGTACTGCGGATCCCAGACAACACTAGCATATTCTAAAATTGGTCTCACAAGTGACGTAAACAATTGCTTTGTGACATAAGGATCATCAAACTCTTTTCCCCAGCGTTTGATGAAACCTAATACCCCTTTGGCTTTGTTAATAGTTTGTGAAATGTGAGAGTTAAAACATAATTTATTATCAAGTAATACGCCAAGATCAAGGAATATCTCAACTTTATCAAGTTGATGATCATTGATCGAGTATCTACAGATTACTGGACTTCGTCTGTAGAATGTCATTTGTTTACATTTTTTCAAATTCAGATCCATTAAATTCTTATTACACCATTGGTTGAAATTATCCAGATCAGCTTGAAGTAAGGAACATTGGTTAGATTGATTTAAGCTAAGGAAGAGCTTAACATCATCGGCATACATTAACATTTTGGAACTAACAGTTATGAACGATTTAAGATATTTGAGATTACAAACCGATTTTTGGTATGAAATATGAGTTTGTTTTCGCTAATATAGCAGTATTTACAAAGTTATTAACGATTTACAAAATCTTACTTTTTTATCTTTGGCGTAGGACTTAAAATGCGGGATTTACAATAGATGGCGTATCTTTTGAACGAGGTTTGCAGGGTACATATCTGTCATTTATTCTCACTGAACAGTTATTCTCATTGAACATTATAGTTTAAAAACTATAATAAAAACTCACCAAAGCTGTGTTCTATCGGTTTTAACGTACGAGAGATTGTTTGTTCGGTTTAGAAGTGGTGACTTTGACACGGAAGACAAAAATCGCCCAGGCCAGCCAATTAAGTTTGAAGACAAAAAATTGGAGGCATTATTATTACATGATGATTGTTGTCAAACTCAATAAGAGCTTGCAAAATTGGCAGCTACTCAAGCTGTAATTTCAACAAGTTTGCGAGTAGCTGGATTTATCCAAAAGCAGGGGAATTGGCTACCATTCGAATTGAAGCAGAGAGGCCTTGCAAGACGATATTGTATGTCTGAAATGCTGATGCTGACCGCTATAAAAGAAAATAATTTTTGCACCGAATCATTACTGGCGAAGAAAAATGGATCCATTATGATAACCCGTCCACTACACGAAAGCCAAATATCCATGACGCTAAGGTAATTATCTGTATTTGGTGAGAGCAAAAAGGTATTATGAGCTACTGAAATCTGGCCAAACCATCATAGGGAACCCATACCGAACGCAACTCATTAGTTTAAAGCATTGGCCGAAAAAGGCCCAGAATATGTGGCCAGACATGAAACCGTTATATTCCATCATGACAACGCTATGCTTACCTGTTATGGCATACCTGTTAAAAACTGTTTAGAAAGAAGTGGTTGGAAAGTCCTGACTCACCCATCTTATAGTCCCGAACTTGCCCAGTCCTATTAGTATTTATTTCCATCGATGCAGAATGCCTTCTCTGGGATACGCTTCACTTTGTAACTGAGTATCCGATATTGGCTTGATTCATTCTTGGCCTCAAAAGATGAGAAGTTGTTTTGGCTAGGAATCTATATCTAGCCAGGAAGATGAGAAAAGGTCATAGCTAACAATGGCACCAAAGTCAAAAAAGTTTTTGATGTTGGAAAAACAAATATCAAACTTTATTAATTTTTAAATTTTTTTTTTTTTAGAGAGATGGAAGAGATAGCTATATGAACTATTTTGGGACACATTTTGCTAATAACAATATGTATAAAATACATAAATGAGAAAAAACACCTATTTGGCCAAATTTTGACCCCCTTAAAATTCAGAGATTTCTTGACCGATTTGGTTGAAAAATTGTGTCTGAATTATTATCCAATAGGACTTAAATTCCATCCCGATCGGAAGACATCAATTTTAAAAGTTGATTAACTTGACATGAAATCCCCCATATACTTAATTTAAACAATAAAAGCAAAAGCTGATTTTTGAAAAAAATTTAAAATGTTTGATTTTAAGCCAACATAACTTTTGGGAGCTATGAGAAAAAATATTAATGCGAAGAGTTTTAACATGCTTAAGTATGCAACTACAAAATGGCGTTTGTGTCATAAGAAATAAATCTTAAAACATATTTTTGATTTAAAGCGATTTATGGCCCCACTATTAGATATTGTGATCTTCTTTTTCTCGCTTAATATCCAACATATTTAATTTGGTCCTTGTTCTGGGCAGCATTGTGCTCTTTTACAAAAAAAAATATTTTTAATTTTCCATTTCTCAACGAATTTAATTGCATTAAGACAAATTTGTTTACAAAAGTACTGCAATAATGAATTTTGTAAGTGGAACCAAATACTATCACACAATGTCAAACTTAGTAAAATTTTAAATCATGTATTACATTGTTACTATT
This sequence comes from Calliphora vicina, assembly GCF_958450345.1. Classification (NCBI taxonomy): domain Eukaryota; kingdom Metazoa; phylum Arthropoda; class Insecta; order Diptera; family Calliphoridae; genus Calliphora; species Calliphora vicina. Next base: position 28,051,977 of record NC_088781.1, read on the forward strand.
GCAGAATATTTCACTGACTATCAACTGTCTAAAACTACTGTCTAGGCCCTTACAAAAGTCTGCAATGATTACAATCTGCAATCACTACAGAACATTGAATGTTTTAAAAATCATATCTTTTCTAAGAAGCTTATCCTCCTTTGGCATTAATATTTTTCCCAGCGTTCGTATCTTAAATATTTTCAACCGAATTCGTCCACTTGCATAAACTAATCAGGTTTCTGATGTCATGGGTTAATTATAGCAGGATTTCACAAGTGTTGTCGGAGGTTTCTTAGTAAAAAATGAGATATTTCTTTATTCCTTATTCCATGCAAACACTTGCCACACTCACCAACCAAATATAAATTTTCACGTAAAATTATGCATTTTCCATTCTTATTGAAAACAGCACGATACAGTGTCAATATGTAAAACGTTTGGGTATGAATTCAAACATCATACACACATTCAAATATACTTAGTATGTTCAAATGAAGGTATGTAAGAGTATTTATTTAAAAAACGAAAAAAACATAATCGAATTTATTGTTGAATTTAATGGAAATGACATTTTTCCTTATAAAAAAGAAAAAAAAAAACGAAAATTTCTTTGCTGTCTTTCTATATACATATGTATGTATTTATATCTCTTTTTTTGTCTTGTATTTATTCAAATTTTCTTTAATTTGCATATTCAATGATTATCACAGTTTAAGTCAATTATCTTTAGCACTGAAATGGAAGACAACAAAAAAAAACACAACGAACAATTCCCAGAGTTGAGAATAAAGAAAAGAAATAATACAATCGAGTTGTTTAATGACTTTTAATATTTACCAGCTTCTGTAAAAAAATCGCTTTAATTTTGTTGTATTATAATCATGCTAAAATAAAGGAGAGAAGCAAGCAATATTATTTAAATATTTGTTTAAAATTGTGATTAAGTTATTTTTAATCAAATAGCCTGAGGGAATTTTTAAGGAAAATGCTTTGCAGATGAAATTTAAAAGATAAAAACTAAGCCAACTAACTCACTTTTAATAAACGCCTAAATGTTAATAACGAAAAATTGAATGAGTATTTGGCTGCAAGCGGTAAAAACAAAAACGTAAACTGTTGGGAATATTAAAAAGTTCAGCAGAATATTATGAATGTTCATAGTAGGTTTGTCAAAATTGTTCGAGTTTAATTTTAATCGAATAAAAGTTTAAAAGTGATCGAAAATATTTTTCAGTTTATTATATAACAAGTAAGAGAGCTATATTCGGCTGTGCCAAGTCTTATATTGCCTTCAGCAAATTATACATAAAAAAATTAAAAAAATATATATTTTTATTTAAACAAAATTAAATTTTCTTTTTTAAATTGTTTTAAAAAAATGCTTTTTTTTCCAAATTGTTTTTAAAAAATTTTTTTTTCCAAATTTTCCAAACTTTTTTTCCAAATTGTTTTTAAAAATTCAAAAAGTACCATTATAATATAGAAAAAGTACCAAAAAGCAGCTACGTGTGGATTCCCACCCACTCGGGTCCATGTAAGCTTTATTTCATGTTTCTAGGTTCATTGGTGAAGAAATTACAAAAAGTACCATTCGATTAAAGAAAAAGTACCAAAAAGTCTACCCCTAAAATTCACTCTCACTTAGGACCATATATGCTTAATTTCATGTTTCTAAGTCCATTATCATATAAAATTCAAAAAGTACCATTAGAAGAATGAAAAAGTACCTATAGTTCAGTTCTCACATTTTGGTACCTAAATATTGTACCCTATGCCTAACACAAACTTCACTCAGATACAAATCAGCTAACTTTAATGGCGATAAGTGAACTAATTTAAAATATTAAAAAGGTACCATTAGGAGAAAAGTACCAATTTCCCTTTTCCTCCTTGAACACCACTCATGTTTGAAATTTAAAAATATTCCATTTTGCAAAAGTTGTTTATGCTACAGGCATGTCTCAAAATATTAAAATCAGTGTTAATGTGCCCAAGAATAAATATGTTTTAAACAAAGTACCAAACTGTTTACCCGGATTTGGCCCAATATACACCTAGGTACTCGAGTTCCAAATAACACCCTGTTAGTTAATTTTTGTATGAATCCAGGAACCAACGTTAAAAAATTATCAAAATTGGCTTAATAATTTCAAATATAATGTATTTTCCCGTCTTTTACCCCTTTTTGGTACCTTTTTTATCCCCATTGAGGTGGTACAATTTTATTCAAATAAATTTCTGTAACGTGGTGGGAGCTCATAATAAAATATTCGTATGTCTATGTCAAATTATAGAAAAAAATATTTTATGAAAAAGTACCAAAAATAAACACAATTTTTATCCCTTAAGAGTTCGAATTTCCAAAAAGTACCAAACTTATATTTTTTAGTTTTTGATAATTAAAGAATACGATTTAAAATTTGTTTCTATGTTTATTGGTTTAAAAGATACATAGGGTGCAAAAAAAGTACCAAAATACAGTTTTTACCCGTTTTCTCCCCTAAATGTTTCGAATTTCGAAAAAGTACGAATCACCTGTCAGCTTATTTTTTAAATGGAGTAACATGAAATTTTAAGTTTTTTTGTATCTATATTAGTTTTGAAGATATAAGGTTACCGAATTTACCCGTTTCTACCCCCTAAACTTTCGAATTTCAAAAAATCCCTTCTTATCGGATCGTTTTGGGTAGGGAGGAACCCACAGTTAAAATTTCGTGATTCTAGCTTCAGCCTTTTGGGCTGTGCGATGATGAATCAGTCAGTGAGTCAGTAACGTTACTCTTTTATATATATAGATTGTCTATATTAATGACTTAATAATCCAGATATATATCAAAAATAGGGCAAAAATCGAGGTTATCCAGGTTTTTTCCTTATAGCTCAGCCATTTATGGCCCGATTTGGTCGATTTTAAATAGTAACCGAGTCGGAAGATGTCACATATTGATGTATGAATCATGTATTTAAATTATTTGGGAGTTACGGAAAGTTGATTTCAACATACAGACGGACATGGCTATATCGACATCGATATCTCTAACGATCCAGAATATACATATATTCTTTATGGGGTCTCAAATGAAAAATGTAGAAATTACAAACTTATATATACCCTTGCCACTAATGGCGCAGGGTATAAAAAGCTTTAAAATAAATTCATGCGAGTATTCGACAATTATCAATCGAATAATTAAAAAAAAAATTAATTTATTCGAATAAAAATTATTTATTCGAATAAGTCTTATTCGAATAATAACTCTAGTTCACAGTAAAAATAAATTTTAAAAATTATATACAGCAAAGAGCTAAATTAAAGAAACTTTTTAATAAAATGTTCAACTTTATCGATTACAATTTGTATTTCATTGAACTCCGGAAAATAATAAAATAAAAATACTGTAATTAAGCATTACCCTCATGTATAGCCCTAATAATCATAAAGGAAAATGAACTCAAAATAAATACTCTTTGTAACTGTGGAACTAACCATCTGCTGTAACTAAGAAAACAAATTATTCAGCTACTGCTACACACATCGTTTCAGCAGTACTTGTTAGTTGTTTTTATGGGTTCATTGCTAAAATTTGTTACAAAATTTACAATAATAACAATAAATGTTAACTTGGTTAATAATAACCAAAGCAAAAAAGAAAGAAACAAAACAGAAACAAACAAACTAACAAATGAATGAAATAAATGAATGAATCAATGTTTTACTTAATGCCAAAAAACCTAAAGCCCATAAACACACAAACAACCATTTTATTTCCTGTTTATTTTACTTATGTTTCCTTACAGTTTTTGTTTCTTTCTTTTTTTTGTACATAAATACAAACCAACATCATCTTTTTTGAACTTTTGTTTTAGAACATGAAATATACCCTTCCTATACATATTCAACCTAAAGATGGTTTAAAAAAATTAACAGTTTTCTTTTTTTCTTTTTCCCCTATTCTGATCCTTAAAGCGTTTGTGTGTGGATTTCTCTTCAATTTATTTTTGTTTTCTTATTTCATATTGGTTTTTCTGAGGGTAACTAGTTCAATATGAAAACGGTTAAAACTTTTTCTATTTATTTTTTTTTCAACTTATTTTTTAGTAGGTTAAAACAACAACGGAGGATGGAGTCTTCTGCCATATTTTAATTTTGTACTACTTGGTAGAAGGTGGTAATTGTGGTTTATGGTAGTTTGAGTCATGGCTCTTTTCATTATTTTCTATCTACATTCTTGAAACCTGTAGACAGAAAACAATAATGTTAGAGAATGTTTATAAATTGTAAAATTTCGCTAATAATATATCCATTATTTAAAGAAATAGAACAAAATACAACAAATTCAATGGAATGACCAAAATTTGGGTTTATTTCTGGTATATGGCCTCCGCTACTGCGCCTTATAAATGCCAGAAATTTAACGTAAACCCACAAAAAGTAGTTCAAAGGTGTCAGATCACACGATCGAGATGGCCAATTCACAGGTCCACTTCTTGAGATAATTTGGCTCAACAAAGTGAATGTCTCATGCTGTATGGCATTCTGTGTCTCCTCCAAATGATTTGCAATGACATAATACATAAAAAATGCACCAATGATTTGCATTTAGCGTTCGCCACTCATGGTAAGGTTGGTAGCGGTTACGGATTTAAAGACAAATGAGCCAATGACGACTTCTTCATATTCGTAAATGTTCTTCTGGTGTAAGTCTTTATATAAAGATTTGCCAAAGTATACTAAAAAAGTCAAACACACTTCATTAGAATGATAGCTAGTTTTACAGTTATCTCTATCGGAAGATAGTATCATCGTATTTAGGATGATACCAATCCACATGAGAGCCAACACATCGCGAGATCGCGTGATTTGACCCCGTTAGACTTTTTCTTGTGGGGTTTTCTTAAGTCTCAGGTTTAAGCGAATAAATCACAAACCACTTTTCATTTCCGATTTTAAGGAAATTTACCACAGTTACAAGTATTTTCAAATCATAGACTTTTATATTCAAGACCCTTGAAAACTGAAAAAAATCAATTTTGATTATATTTGAAAGAGAAAATTTTTCTTTTCTTAAGTTATAAAATTTTACAAATTTTAAATTTTAAATATTTTTTAAAAACTATCAAATTGATTGTTAAATGATGCTAAAATAAGAACTCAACATAGAGTGCTACAAAATAAGACCATCACACAACATGAACTATTTCTATAATAAATGCATTTTTAACGAATTTAATTCCAATCAATAGGAGTAGGTGATTACTAAGTCTGCATTGATCGTCCATACTATTTTTTACTCGTTTGCACTAGATTTCGCCTGTAATAACCATGGCAGTTATAAATAAAGTGTACAACAGACAGCAGAAATATTAATCTCGAGAAAATTTTGAAAAATATTTAGTAAAATATATAAAGTTTTTCACTTGCCATAGTTTCAACCCAGTATAACCTGGTTGTAGAAATATTATGGTTGAATTTTTAAGCTATGTGAGCAAAAAAATCCTGGTTTTTTACCCACCATCGAAATATTCATTGCAGACCAAGAAAAGTTATTGTATATTCTGCGTTATTATGGAATTCTAAGATGATCTAGCTATTTCTGTCCGTCTGTCAGTCTGTCTGTCTGTTGAAAATACGATATTTTGTTTAATTTGAGTATGACTTAAAGATGCGGGATCTTTTTGAAATTTTTACTTTTATTTTGAAACACTTTTACAAGATAAATTATTTAAAGAATTGCCCATTGTTAGCTATGAACTTTTCCCACCTTTCTGGCAACATATGGATTTCGAGCCAAAAGAACTGCTATTCTTTTGAGGCCAAGAACGAATCCAGCCAAGATCGGTTACCCTGTTCCAAAGTGATGCGCATGCCAGAGACAGTGTTCATATAAAAAATGAGTTCAAATATATAAACGATTATAAAAAACCAACTTTTTTTTCGCAATGTATTTTGGGAGTTTTTACCCATTCTTCAAAAATTTTCTTTCGTGAAAAAGTAGAAGTCATACTGGAAAAGTGAAAAAATTTATGGCGATCCCAAGAATGCGCAAGGTGTTTTTGATTTACCTTGAAGTTAACACTTGAAAGATTAACTCAAATATAGCTTTACACCGGAACTATCCGGAATAAACAGCTTTAACTCTACTTGAAAAAAGGAAATATTTTATTTTTTCTTTGTGTGGGTCATACTGGAAAAGTGAAAAAAATGTATGGCGGTCGCAAAAATGCGCAAGATGTTTTTGATTTACCTTAAAGTGAACACTTGACAGATTAACCCAAATATAGCTTTACACCGGAACTATCCGGAATAAACAGCTTTAACTCTACTTTAAAAAAGGAAATATTTTATTTTTTCCAATTTCTGATCTTCTCACAAAAAATATTTTTTTTTAATAGTTACAATGGAAGTAATTAAATGAAAATTGTTGCATATCTCCTTGAAATAGAGCTTAATAATAATATAAAAAAAATTATGACAATAAAATCACCGTAGCCTTTTTAATCATAAACCAAAGTCACACAAAAAATACACTTCTCTTTGAAATCTTAATGTACCTGTTGACAACAACTGACTTTAAAGCTTACTTTTTCCAAATCGGAGCTAAAAACCAAAAAACAAAACATGAATTACAGTTCCTTATTGTATTGAGAAGCTCATTAAATGATCAGAAGCAATGTTGCCAGACATTTATTTTTTAATTTTGTCCAGCTAGATTTGTGATTTACCACAGTGTGCAGTGGCCGGTGAATAATCCAGCAAATATTTTCAATTCACCCTTTCAGAGCAATAGCAACTATTGTGATTTACGTTTATATAGAGTAGTGAACCATTTGGATTGTCTAAGTTCTGGTAAATTACCCCAAAATCGGGAAAATCCCGACTCAACCCAAGAACGAAATCCTCGTGGGATGCCAATGAATTGATCTGTACGACTTAGGCAGTTGTTCAGAATTTTCCACTGACTTAGGTATAAATATCAATTTAACCTCTCGCCAAGTCATTGGCACGTGACAAGCCATTAAACTTGATTTGATGATTCTCGATAGTTGAGGGTTAATAATGACACCTCCTTTTTGTGGAAAGTATGGAAAAATGTTATCTATTACCCGCTCTAAACCAAAGATCTTGCCTACCAACCGGCGATTACTATTGGATATTGCGAGAACTCATGTATGAGACGCAGTTGCACTGAACCAGGTGACTCAGTGTATGTTCCATCTGGACATTCTAGCTATTCGGCCCTCTGTAGCAGAATAGCTTCCGGGACATTATCAATTTTCACGCAGTAGCTAAGCCACGTTGATCTTTTTCATTTCCTGATTTCCCTATTGTATTCAGTCAGAGCCGTTTTGTAGTCTATCCAGTCACCATTATGTTTGGCTCTGTTGAATAGTCGTCATGCCTCTACTCTTAGTTTGTCAGCTAAATTTCGGGCTCCTTGACTTTAACTGAGAACTAGATTCGAAGGCAGCTCGAAGGTTCGAACTTAATTCATTAGCCTCAAAATCGATTTCGGTTGTGCCAAATATTGAGTTTCTATTGAAATTTTCTGTATTACCAAAGTGAAAGCTAAAGAGTTCCCAATTAGTATTTTTGGGATTTAAAAATTTCGCTTCGTACGTCAAAGAACTTTCGATATCGAACATTATATATTGATGATCGGACATAGAAACATCATCAGAAATGAGCCAGTTGTTAAAAACCAAAACCCCGTTTAAAAGATACGCAAAATATTGTAAATCCAATATTCAGATAGTGTAACAGAAATGAGCCAATGGTTCCAATGATTGATTTAACAATTTTGCACAGAGAAAACAGATTCGTAATAGCAACCGAATTTGTTGTCAATACAATGATTCGGTTGCAAACATAGATTTTTTGGATCTAGCAACAGAAGATAAAGAAGAAATTCGAATGAAGCAACCAAACTTTGTAGCCACAACTGTAAAATTCAGTAACTAAGGCAGAATCATTCCATGCCAACAAATTTCGGAAGAGTTTGGTATAATTATAGGATACCTTTCATCATAGGCCAATGATGAATTTACTAATCTACCGTTAACTCGTATAACTCCGGTTGAATCCAGAAATGGATTTAAAATAAGTTGAGAACTTTTCCTTGAAATAGATTTTGAGTTTAAGAGTTGATGATATTCACTAGTGTAGTAAAACTTTTGAGTTAATTTTATTAACATAATTTTAGATACATTAAGTTTAACATGACTGACAGTCAAACATGGATACTGAGCCTTTGGACCTTTGTTTCTGGTTGCATTAATGAACCTGAGAACATAAGCTAGGACTGCTAGAGCTCGAGGAAAAGATGAGAATCTATCTACTAAATTACGGTCAGCCGGTATTAAAGAATAAACATCAATCTTTCTTCTTTCGCGAATAACTTCCGGTAAAATATTGGATTCGAAACGTGATTCCAGATGGCATTACCACCATTTTCAATAATTTGAGTTGTCCTATTTGCTACATACGTTTTCCAAACTGCTGGAGGATTTTGTAGCCAGGCAAGCACAATTGTGGAATCGTACCATAAATAAAGTGTAGGACTATTAAAAGGTAGATTTAAAAGTGTTTGTCTTACGAGCTTCGAAGGTAGTAGGGCTCCACATAGCTCAAGACGAGGTAAACTTATTCGTTGCATGGGGGCAACTTTTCTTTTCGCAGCTAATAGATTTGAGTATCTAACGCCGGAGTTTTCTGACAAAACCTATAATGTAGCGCAATAAGCCTGCTCTGAGGCAACACAGAATCCTAGGAATTGTAATGGATTCTATAGTAGGAAAACTAACAGTAAAAATGTTACACTTGGCAAGAAGTTACGAATATATTTTCTCTGTGTGTGCAACGCTCCATATATTTCAATTGTCTATTTGCCCTGAGTGTATTAAAGGTAGAACTGAGAGTATAAGAAATTGGAAAAAAGCTAATAACCAAAAACATAAGTTCATAAAATTTGCACCAATGAGTTTTATGTCCCAGTTATGCATGTTGTTTTCGTTGTTACTTGTTTTTATTATTTTTCTTTAATACAAATTTTCTTTGTTTTTTTATTTTACTCATATTTTATGTTTTGTTTTAAACAACCGTTTTGAATTTTATTAAAATGTTTATTGCATTTCAATTGATTACTTTGGGGTATATTGCAGGGCAGTAATAAAATTTTCAGGGAGTCTGTTCGGTAGGTGATTTTGTAAAATTGTTTATTTTTCTATCAGTATTTTGGGAGCAATTCTTTTTCTTTTGCACGAATAGACAAGAAAAAAATTAAATTAATGTCAGTTGCTATAAATTTTATGGCGTTACTGTCTGCTAAATAAAATTTAAATTGATTAATTTTATTTAAGGGAATTTCTTAAAAATACACAGACATCCTATTGCGTGACAAACAAATCATTAAAAATATATACGCATGGAAGAATATACGTTTTAATTTATTTATTTTTATTCTGTGTTAATAAACGTTCAACAATACATAAATATGTACGTTTAATTTTAAGCTTTCTCAATAATTTACTGAAAAAAAGTATTTGTCCATTGCAAACAATACAAACTGCTTTAAATTTAATAAATTTTTTTACCCAACACAAAACTAATCAAAAGCCAAGTATTTTTCAAAATAGCACCCACAAGACCATAGATATAAATAAATTTGCGTATGTAATTGCCAAACTTATAGCCACGTTAAGAAGCTTTAAAAATATTTAACTTAAATTAAATGAAATTTATTGCCATCATAAAAGTATGTAACACTCTGCTGTACTAAAATTCGCATGAAAAAAGGAAAAAGGACATACACAACAAAAAAATATGATATAAATAATGACAATTTTGATAATGCGAATTTTCATGCATACAACATTATATTGTATGTATTTGAGTGTGTTTGTTTTTGTATGAGAGTGTATTTGTTGCTGTTATTTTTTTTATCAAAACAAACCACTAGAGGAAAATGACACTAGAGACCAATTTACATAACGGAATGTGTAACTAAATGTATGGTTTTATATGAGTGTTTTTATAAATACACAATACAAACATAAAAATACATACATACATACATATGCTTACACACATACAAATTTGTTTACATGTATATATGAATGTGTGTATGTATAGAAGTGTACAAATATAAAAGCCGTGTATGGCCAACCAATTTTAGAATGAAAGGACTAAGATTAGTCCGTCTAGTACAATAGTTAATTTTTGATACTAAGATTTATGTCGTGCATTTACATCAAAAACAAAAATTGGAAACAAGAAATAGTCTCTTGTGGATACATCCTGAGAATGTTTTACCCTTTTGAAGGTAGTGAATCTGGATTATTCCGCGTGCATTCTAAAAAACGGCTTTTTAGCACCGATTCACCCCAAGATATCCACAGTTTTGACTGCTGGTCTCTGGTGTGTTGTGGTGGATCCACGTTTCGTCTACAATTAGGAAACGGCAAAAATGCTCGTCCAAATTCCGGTTGATCAACGCCGAACACTCCTTCGAAGTTGTCACACGATTGCGTTTGTGGTCGCTTGTGAACAAACACGAAACCCATCATGCGGAAAGCTTTCTCATACCCAATAGATCATTCAAAACTGATATGCACTTGTTTCCATTTTCTCCTCAAGTCACGAGGTAGTCTGCTATCAATATCTTTGAAACTTAAACTAAATGACGCAGCTTGCTAAAATTCAAAGTCAAACAACAGATGCTTGTTGACAGGAGCAGAGTTGTCCTTTCAGTTAAGAGGCGCGAAATTCAAAAAGTCATGGACTTATTGATCAATCCTCGTATTATGGGTTCTTAAAAATATCGAAAATATTCTAGCTATGTCCGTCTGTCCGTGTGTATGTCCGTCACCAGACATAAGGTCTTTATAAAAGGAAATCACAAAACGAAGTTCTACCTAAAATCACTTAAATATATGTACATAATTATCTTACAAATATAGTCGCACTCGTTCAACAATACTGTATTAACTCAAAATTTTAAAATTTTCAGTAGAGGCTGTTTGTGATTACATTTTATGAGAATTTGATAATCCGAATACATCATATTAAGCAAATTCCATTTGAAAATATATTTACATTGTTTTTCTTTAAAATTTTTGGAATTATTGCAAAATAAAAAAATTTTTTGAGTTACTACCATTTTTCTGGATCTTCTCGATATTTTTTTGTATTACACAGTACAACACATGATTTTGGGACTCAATTCTGACAATTTCACGTGAAAGTAGACCCAAAAATAAGAACTTCTGCATCATTAGTTTTGTCAAGTTGGCTGCCGTAATAATTTAATGGCCATACGATTTTTTTTTCCTCAAGGTGGATTTTTATCACTTTTTCTATATTTTATCACGGTTATATCTCGTATACCGTACGGAAAATCTCCTTTGTGGCTGAATCAAACTTGTAGATATTGAATAGTAGAAAAAAAGTACGGAAAATACCTACCCGAAAAAGGTGCATCCAGTGCCTTAAAAATCGCAAAAATGCCCATTTTTTTTAAATTTTTTACCAATTATTACGGCAGCCAACTTGACAAAACTAATGATGCAGAAGTTCATATTTTTGGGTCTACTTTCATGTGAAATTGTCAGAATTGAGTCCCAAAGCAATTAACTGAAAAATGTTGTACTGTGTTATTTTATCAACAAAACAGTAGCAACTCAAAATACAACCAAATTTAAATAAAACAATTTGATTATTTTTAACTTGAATAAAGGCTCAATTCAAAATAATACAATTTTTTATGAAAACATACCACGTATTTCTATTTAAATTGTTGTATTAACTCAAAATAATACATTTTTGTTGATACAAGGTAGTCACTAATTATCACGAAAATGGTCTCAAATGTGATTTTCAAGATGAAACCGTAATCGGAATACGATGAAATTTTTACAGTAGATAGATATAGATGTTGTTAGTTGATTTCTTGCAAAAAGTGAATTTTTAAAAATTTTGAGTTAATACAGTATTGTTGAACAAGTGCGATATATTTTATATAAAAAAAATGTAACAGAAAAATCAAAAGAAAGAATCTAAAAAGTGCATTAAAAATCCCATTAACATATTAATCGACATCGAATTATAAAGATACGTTCACAATTTATAAAATTTTGTGATACTTATTTGATCTTTTACTCTACTATATCATGAATACCGCTAATATTTAATTTTATAGTAACAAGTGAGTTAATACAGTATTGTTGAACGAGTGCGATATGTAATTCAATTCGAATATACATATATATTATTCGAATATATGGAAAAACGTACTTTTAATAACGGGTTTCTTTATAACTCCTGAACTAATCGAGCCTCCATCGAGCCTCCATAGGTGTCCTCATGCCATGTTCTTTTTGAATTTTTAACACCGCGATCGTTGATATTTTTTATATTGAAATATATACTCCGACTATTGACCTTTAACCTTTTGGAAATAAGGCTATATCTCATGGTGGTCTAAACACCGGATAGAAACATGCGTCTATCACCGCCATTGAACGCCTCGCCAAAGAACGCTCAATTTGCAAATTCTCGCATAAAGATTGCACGGATCATTGCACAAACCCCTTGTTCGAGAGCTCGGGCTATCTAATCCCTGCCATCCATAGCTAGCTAATCAACTAACAAGCCCTGGACAATTATCAGAACAGCAACCTCCGGCCTGGTAATCCAGTCCGATGTATGATCTCTGACTTCAAAAGCTCCCGACCGATAAAATTCAGAGTGTGCCACTATAATGCACACTTCAGACCTCGATCAGGAACCAAGCCCAACGATCAGTACATCACGGATGCTACTATCCCAACACATTTCCTGAGCACAAACGCTAGTTGTTATCTGCTTTTTTCAATGGCTCTGTTGGCCTCGGCAACAGCACCCAGAAGATTCTTTTGGTGCACAGAAGTTCGTCACTAGCCCGAACCCGAACATCCAGCTCGACATCACCCTAAGTGACCAACACCATCGATCCTACAGGACCGCAGTCCTGGGGCAAAGGATCCGCGAGCTACTAGATAAGACTCTAGTCAGCTGCGAATTTAAAAGAATTAAATTCTCACCCGTGCGTCTAGGAGCCCCGGGTTCGCTCCATATTTTCCCTCGAAGCACAACACCAAGGTCTGGAGCTAACCAAGATGCATATCCGTTCCCCGAGGGGTGACCATTTTAAGGAAAATATCTTTGCTTTTAAAATGAAATCAAAAATTATGCTGGTCTTTGAGTAATTTCAAAGTTATGCGCAATTATGTGTACTAGGATCGCCTGGTGGTCAAAATTCGACCACTAATAACAAAATTGTACAGTTACTTTGAGTATAAATTGTACAAATACACGTACATATATTTAGATGTGCATAAACATGTTGTTGTTGTTTTTCAAGCAAATTTAAAACGCTTTTTAACACTTTTATGGAAAGAATTTAAAAAAACAATTTATATTGTGCACATCTAGAGAAAATAGTCCTTTAAACCATATAGGCTTTATCAAAAAAACGTGTGGCCTATATATGTTAACAAATTTTTCAATTTTCAAATCGCGATATTTTTACATCGGAATGAGTTTCCATTGAAATAGTCACTGATGTGAGAAATATATTGGATATATTATGTGTGTGGTAAATTTCATTAAAATCGGAGATGGTAAATCCGGCTGCTGTCCGCTTTCACATGGATCTTCCGTATTGGTTTTCGTGTCGATTAGTCCATAATTGGCCATAACTCCCATATACGATACATAAATATCAACGCACTATTTTACATGTTCCTCAAAACTACTTCCGTTTTATGTCACGTACCCATATTTCACTCGATATTTATGACAACAATGTTTCGAAACTACCTATTATTTTTTTTAATTATTTTTCAGACACTCTTTGAAAAATTTTCCCATATGATCCTGAAATAAAAGTTAATGTAGATGAGTGTAGAATAAAAATTTGCTCTGTACAGGGATCTGAGCCCTCAGCCCTAGTTATAATTTGTTATAATTTATCAATATCACTCATACGCACTCATACTCAAATTAGTTCAATTCAAAACCGGTGCTGTATCCATGTACGTATGTTGTATAATTATACACTTCATGACGAGTGGCAAGGGTATATATAAGTTTGTCATTCCGTTTGTAATTTCTTCATTTTTCACTTGCGACAAAGTATATATGTATCTCGTATAGAAGAAACGCAATCTACGGAATAGGTCTAAAATCAAAATAGCGCATTTCGTCTTTTATCCAATAAAAAAAACTAATAAAAAAAATATATACTGAAATATCATTGGATTAAAGACGATAAGATTTGATTTTAAACCTATCGTCTCAGCTATACGATTTTTCGTGAAAAAATCGACACACCCTAATATATATTCTGGATAAGCCCCAACTAAATTACATACATGAATCATACATTAATGTATCGGGAATTCTCCCAGTTTAATAGGCCCACAAATGGCTGATATATAAGAATAAAACCAGGATAACCTCGATTTTTAACCTATTTTTGATATCTGGATAACTATGTCATTAATAAAGACAATATGGATATCCAATAAAAGATATTTCAAAGATATTTGCAACGGCGTAAGTAAGTCGGACCTATAATGAGTCAAAATAGGGAAAAATATTTGTACCCCAAATTTTTTTTTTAATTTTTTGTTATTAATTTTTCTTTTTGCTATAAAATTTTATTCACTAATAAATTTAATTTTTTTAAAAAAAAATATTTAAAATTTTTATTTTAAAATATATTTTGATGAAGTGTATATAAGATTCGGCACATTCCAGTATGGCACTCTTACTTGTTAATTGTAATTTTCAACTTTTTTTAACTATTTTTTATCAAATTCTATTCAACTCTTGAATGTAGTTTTTGTTTTTAATAAGTTATATGTAATTTTGAACGGTATACACGCAGAGAAAAAATATAATTGGGCATGGTTACTGTAACCATTTAAATAGTGTTACAAGATTTTAACAACATTATAGTCACAGTAACTATTTACATGATTGTGGTAACCATAATATGGTTAATTTATGATTCACATGATTGTATCAACCATATATATGGTTACAGTAAACAAATATATGTTTGTGGCAACCATATTTATGATGAATAATTTTATCATAATATGTTGTTCTCAGATTATGATAAGCTTTAAGCCGAGAGCAACATAATATGATAAGTCCTTCATCATATGAATAATTGTCACAAACATATATATGTTTACTGTAACCATATATATGGTTGATACAATCATGTGAATCGTAAGTTAACCATATTATGGCTACCACAATCATGTAAATGGTTACTGTGACTATAATATAGTTAAAAAACTTGTAACAATATTGAAATGGTTACAGTAACCATGCCCAACTATATTTTTTCTCTGCGTGTATATATGGTATATATTGAGGATTGTTGTCAAACTCAACAAGAGCTTGCAAAATCATTGGGAACTACTCAATCCTCAATGTCAAAACGTTTGCAAGCAGAAAAATATGAATTGAAGCCGACAGATCTTGAAAGACATTGAACATATTATTTATTTTGAGCTGCTAAAAGTTTGCCAAACCATTACAGGGAACCTGTACCAAACACATCTGAATATGAATTAGAAATAGGTTTTAATGAAATTAAAGAACATAACTGATTGACTGATCTCAGTCCTGATTATATGCGTAGCTATGTGAATATTTGTTTTTATAATTATGTGTTTTTAGGTTTTTGTTTCAGTGTGTTTATATACATACTCGTACATTCACATCTATGCATGTACAAATATATGTAGTGGTTCGTTCGAGTGTAGTTTCGCTTTAGGGACCTTTTATGAACGAACATTGTCATTTACATTATAAGTATGCAAAATATATAAAAACAACATACTAAAAAAAATTACTGAATATACAAAAAAATAATATAGCCATACTTACAAACATATTTAGAATATACATACATATATATTTTTATATACATACATACATACATATTTCACATAGTTATTTCTGCTGTTTCTGTATTGTGAGCTAAACTCTAAACCAAAATACGAACATGGTTCTAAAGTTTTCATTTCATGAACACACAAAAACATTTGCACAATAAAATTGTAGTATAGAAATAGCATGGTAAGAGTTAGCTAGCGATATGAGATGAATCTAAACTACAGGTTTTTTATTATTTTTTTTTTTTCATTTACTAGAAATAAAGAAATGAACAATTGCTGGCACAGTGATGTGATAAAATTAATGTATGTACGTTTAACTAATAAGAAATTTTTTTAGTTGAATTAAATTTTAAATGTATTTTTAACCAGTTATATGAGAAGAGATAAGGAGAAAGGTAGGTATTTTTAAGATTCTTAAGAGAGAAAAAATTCATAAAAAATTACACGTCACAATGAAATTTGCGCTAAAAGCTCACAAAAATTATACTTTTGCATATAAATGTTTTTTAATTTGGTGTCACATTATTTTGAATCAGACTTTTTTGAATATTCATCATGGTAAGAATCACACCACAACAACGCACAGAAGGCGAATTTAACACATTGACTGGCACGTCGGACACATATTTGTGACACTGCACTATGCGGTTTACGCCACGTCGGACACGACTTTTATTCTCTCTAGCCATGTCAGACAATAGTGCTGGATTTTAAGAATTTTTTCTATGTTGTCTGGAAGTTCCTCATCAAAACTGCAATCTTCACATTCTTCATCACTTTCGGAACTTGTACTGGGTATTTTTTCTAACTCTTCTAACTCCCATAAAAAATTCCTTTTCGCCTTTTCGTAAGACCCTCTTATTTATAAAAAAAATCTGTTTCTAAGCAGTAAATATTACTGACAGTAGCCCAAATTCCAACATTGACGTTTTCGACGAGATTACGCAAAGAAAATGCTGTGGCCCCCAGCATCTTATTTGCTAAAAGTGCCTTGGCAGTCTATGTGTTAAAGACAAAAATTTGAAAATAAATCTGGAAAAAGTCGGTTTGAAATTTTTGTTCATTAGCGATGTTTTCTTCGACCAAATCAATAAATGAATGGCACGAACGATGATCGTGATATTATATATAGCTATAAAAAGGTTTTTTGTAGATCTCTTCTAGTAAATTGCATATAAATTTAAGTAGAATCGGGTCTAGAAGAAACATTTGGAATAGTTTTCAATTGTTCATATAACCGGGGTACCCCTCCTCTATAGCCATTGTATTTTTTTAAATCGCACTATGTTAAGAAATTACAGATTTATTTCCACTTCGTCATCGAAATTCTCCCACAGCAACGTCTCCAAGTTATTCAGATCTATTACGAAAATCAACGTTCTGTGAGAAATACTGGTTGGAAAATATGATGGAAAAATTACACTGAGAGAAAACGTGTCATTTTGATAATATAAGGTTCCCCTTTCTTTATCAACATACATTTACCGTACATGAAAAAAATCGACCCACCTTAATACACAGTCTCATCTCACCACGAATCCAGCTTATCTTTAAGTTTTTTGTAATTTGTAATGCAAATGTTATGTGGACAATTTTGATCAAAATAAATGTAAATGGTTTGTTCGGTTCAGAAGTAGTGACTTTGACTTGGAAGACAAAGTCGCTCAGATCATGGAGAGATTACTCCATGAAAATCGGCCCAAAAATATATAACATTTCGCTATCTTTTCATTAGAAATTCCAAATATTGAAAAATTTGACCTTTGACCTTCACGATTTAAAGGTTATCGTTTTTCGATTTTAGCAAAACTTTCAGAACATATTTAAAATTACAAGGACTATAATATTATGAATAGGTTTTACTTAAAATTTATAACAGTATGGAAATTGGACTCATTCGCCTAAATATGGACAAAAAATTAGTTTTTCTTGAAAAACGCAAAATTTAAATCGCAGGTACGGAAAAACTGTAAGAGGTATTGACATAATTTTTTCATATTTTTATTCCCTATTTTGATCTCAATAAACCCCAATGTGATGATCGAAAAAATCTGAAATTTATTTAACAAAATTTTTAAAAATTTGAAAATGGAGTTTTGAAACAGCCGTTAAAAAAATATTTTTTTTTGGCCATACCTGCGAATAGGTTAACGGTATCCTACGAAGACAAAAACTCGTATACAAGTAAATATGGACATATTTTAAGTAAAAGTGAGCTTTTATTTTAATTTTTCTCGAAATATCTTAATTTTTTTCCTAAATTTTTTGTTCAAGTGGCCTGAAACACGTTAATCGTCTGGGGAATTTGTAATAACTTTAAAATTTTTTAATCAAATTTTGTCATTTATATCTCATTACAACGATAATTACGTACATATTTCGATTCTTTTGCATTCAATTGCAAAAGTATTTATTTAGTAGCAAATTTTTTTCAAAAACTGAAAAATTTGCATTTTTCTCTAATTTTGGCGATAATACAGTTTTTGGGTCATTTTGAACCAAAGGAGATACAGGGTTAATTTCCAAAATTTTTTTTAATGTAATATTCATTAATATAATTAAATCTACACATTTCTAGAAAATAATGCAGAAAGTTAACGAGTTTCACCTATTTATTCCATATTAACAGTAAAATTTTGCATATATCTGAACTTTAACCTCGATGCGCGTCCAGAAATCGTTGCCCGATTTGGCTTAAATTTTCAGCACTTAACATTTAGGCCTAGTGTCACAATATTCCACCCGGCACTCTTTGAAATCTAAAAAAAAAAAATCGGCTGTCACTCTAATGTACATATAGAACTTATTTGTGTTAAATTTTATTGGAATACCAAAATTTTTAAGAGATTTATGCTTTTTAAAGTGATTTTCAGTGGGACTTATATGGGAGCTATAACTATTTATGGACCGATCATCACAAAATTTGGTGGTGCGAGTTAGGCTTATATTGTGCAGAATTTGGTTTGTATACATATATAAATAAGATATTTATGAGAGCTTAACTATTTACATATAGGGCAATCGTATGGGGGCTAGTAGAAATAATATACCGACTCCAACCTTAGCACAATTGAAAAGCTTATACGAAATTTCGCGGAATTATCTTAAAAATATCGATCTGTAGTTTGATTACAAGGTTAACATGGACGGACAGACGGACGGACATTGCTTAATCGACCCAGAAAGTGATTCTGAGCAGATTGGTATACTCTATGGTAGGTGTTGGGACAATATTTTAGTATGTTACAAACATCAGCACTAACCCAATATACCCTCTTCACTATGTGGTGTAGGTTATAAAAAGGCCTGTGTAAAACCGATAAAGATGGTGCAAAATCGGCAATTGGGTGGTGTCATTTCTTCGTCATCAAATTGCAACCGTTTGTATACGATATGTGTGATACACTATTGACACGAATGGTTTCAGCTCATAAACGAAGGTGTTAATTTTTTCGGTGGGTTTAGTCGTCGGAAATAGAACTTTTCTGTCATTATAAATATTCCGACAGCCAATTCTATTTCTGGAAGTCATTACACAATTTGTAGAATACAAAATTGCTCACATTTTGGTTGAAGTCAACTTTTAAAGCACATTAAGCAGTTACAGTCCATTTCTAAATTCCGAAATATTACTGGAATCTTCTAATATATAATTAAGTGACAAATTCTGAATTATAATCAAATTTTCTAAGCTTGCTTCCGGTATAACTAGTTATAAACTGACCACCTACTGTGCATTTCTGACAGACTACTGTGAATTTCTGTGAGTTTATATACATATTTATTGGTTGTGTGGTATGTAACAGTAATTGTAATTGCAGCAATATGTGTGTATGTATGGTTATGTATTATCTATTCTTGTTTAGTTTTTCATTAAAAACCACCCACACGGAAAAAATACTACAATTTTTCCATGAATTCAAACATACAACAAAAGCAGACGGAATGAATGAATGAATGTATAAATGAATGAAAGCAACCAAGAGGTTTACTTATTCTATTTTTATCATTTTTTTTTTGCTTCTTTTGGTTAAACTAGAATAGGATTTTAAATAATAAAAAAAAATTTAAAAACTAAAAAACATTACACGATTGTTGTCGTCGTTGTGTGGGAATCACAAAATTGAAAATTCCTTTATTTTCTCCCACAAGAGAATGTCTGTTGTCTCTCTATGAAGAAGTATGTAATCAGCTGTATATATACTGAAACATATGTATGTATATGACTCTGGTGCAGTGTCAGCACAGGACACAAAAACACAATCCCACCCAAACACACAATCTTTCATATAATACAACACACGTATAATTAAAAAGGCGTGAATTATTATTCCGGAAAATAAGTTTCAAAAGAAAGAGTGAGAAAGAAAACAAAAAAAAAATGGCAAAAACTATACTGATATTTTGCATAAAAGCTTAAGCATCTGCACAATATGTTCATCACATAGCCATGGAGTTGGCAAAAAAATGTGAAAAAAACTGCAGCTTACTTTAAACAAGGAACAAATGTATAAATGAAAAGGTTCATTCAAATTGTTGGGTTAGATCTGCATACTTGACTTTTTCCTCCTAACATCGTTAGGTTCCATACAGTTGCCAACGTCATCATCACTAACGTTGCTGACTGGTTGGGTTTATGTGAAAATTAGCATTAATATTGTGGAGTAAACAAATGTTGTCCTTACGTTTGTAACAAATCTTGATGGGTCTGGCGTTAACATAAAGAAATCTTCTGGACTAAGACATGAAAGGGAGGAATCGGAAGGTCTAGCTGGGATGGAAAAGTTACGGAAGATTATTCTGCAGATTCTTAATTTAACATCCTGACAAAGTCAAGCCGATACAAGATTGATAAATTTGAATCTCAAGACATGGTCTCCATTGTGTAGTAGAAGTTATAGGAGCAGTGTTTGCGGACATTAACATGACAAAGGTTAAATTTTCCCTGTCAACCACCTATGAATAGACCCTACTTTAGTAATACCATCGAGAACAGACTTCCTGGAATTAGAAAAGAACCCCAGTCTTATCAAAACCAAACTTATATTATTATCGATAATACAGTGAATTACAACTCATTAAATTAGCATTCACACAATTCGCTTTAACCCACCCAAAATCTATATTACCTTACATTTAAAGCATCGGCATCATAGAAAACAGCAGCCAACATTGAAAATTTTACTTTTGAAAAAATTCTTCCAGCTTTTCTTTATAAATGTGCTGTGACATAAAAGTAATGCTAATGAAAATGTCATGTTAATTGAAATAAAGACCCAACAATAGCAAATATTTTCAAATATTTTTCTATTGTCTTTAAATCTACTTAAAGCAGAGAAATCGTTTATGAAATTACCTAATTAGATAAATTAAATATTCCTTATAAATTTAACTTAATTCAAAATTACAAAAACATTTATAATGGAAAATAATTTGTGTTTAGAAAGACACACAACTACCGAATTTATTTAGCTGCAGGTTTATTGGTTGCTGGCTGTTAAAATTTATTCTTTCTGTTGATTTGTTTTCTAGTTCACTTCACTTGTTTTCCAGTTCGTTTGTTTGGCAAAAATTTTAGTTTTGTTATTTTTGTTAACATATATACTTATTTATTAGTTGGAGAATAGATGCTGACAAATTTGTTGTCGTTTCTTTATTGATTGGGTTATTTATTGGTCGTTGAGCAAAAGAAATTTTGTAATTTTTAATTTAATTAAAATATTAGAAATTAATTAGGTCAAAAGTGTTTAGATGAAGATTGTAAACAGCAAAATTTAAGGAAATTGTTTAAATTGATTTCCTTTAAATTTGCATTAAAAATAATCTTTAATGTAGTATTAGGTCTTCCGTAATAAGTAGAAAAATATATACTAAAACAAGTAAGAAAGTATGGTCGGTCAAGCCCGACCATATAATACCCTACACTAAGTAAAAGAGCAAAAAAAAATTTTCTTTTAAAATTTCAATAATTTATATTTTTAAGTGATTTTCGGAAGTGGGCCTTATATGGGGGCTATGACCAATTATGGACCGATCACCATGAAATTAGGTCGTGTGATTTATGTGTATATTGAAGTTAACTATGTTGAATTTTGTGTGTTTAACAACATTTTTAAGCAATTTATGCACGTTAAAGTGATTTTCGGAAGCGGGTCTATATGGGAGCTATGACTAATTATGGACCGATCGTAACAAAATTTGGTGACATGAATTTTGTGTTTATAAAACTTATTTGGAGTGGAACTTGTGGAGATACATATATAAATTAAACATTTATGACCGATAAAGTCCAATTTCGGGAGGACATTTGTATGGGGGCTAGGTGAAATAATGGACCGATTTCAGCCAGTTTCAATAGGCTTGGTCCTTGAGCCGAAAAAATAATATGTATCAAATTTCATCGAAATATCTTCAAAATTGCGACCTGTACTCTGCGCACAAGGTTTACATGGACAGCCAGCCAGCCAGCCAGCCAACCAGACGGACGGACGGACGGACGGACGGACGGACGGACATCGCTTAATCGACTCAGAAAGTGATTCTAAGTCGATCGGTATACTTTAAGGTGTGTGTTAGACTAATATTTTTGGGCGTTACAAACATCTGCACAAACGCATAATACCCTCCCCACTATGGTGGTGTAGGGTATAATTATACTTCAAATTGTCAAATAAAAGTAGTCTTATAATAAAGGCATTTTCTATTGCATTTGAATGCATATAAGCTTATTTTACAATTTCCGAAGTTATATAAGAATCGACATTGGATGGAGAATAAAAATTAGGTATTTATTTCATTTAAACGCAGATTTTATCATTTCAATGAAAAATTTATCTTGGATGATCCCTAAATTAAGTCCGAATTCCATTTAAATACCTATTATAAAGAAAGTATAGCCCCATTTAGGTTCTATATCAAAAAATCGATTTTTAATTGGATATTAGTGAGATGAAAATAAATTTTTTTTTGCAATTTATGAACACAGTTATTAATATTTCAATAATTACACAAAAGAAATAATTTTTTACGAAAAATATTGATCACAAAATAAAGTTATTTTGCCAATTTAACGCAGAATAACAAAGTTGCAGCCGTCTATACATGATTTTTTATGAAGAATATGAGAAATTGTTTAGGTGTATAATTTAAAATTTTTTTTAATTTTTTAGCTTTTATTTTGAAACATTTGTACAATATAAATTTATTCAAAGTAGCGGCCATTGTTTGTGACCTTATCCCATCTTTCAGCTCGTCTTTTCAGGCCAAGAACGAATTAAGCTAATATAGGATAATCTATTCTAAAGTAAAGCATATCCCAGATGAGCGTCCTTGAAAAAATATTAGTCGGGCGGGCCAAGTTCGAAACTATAAGGCGGGTGAGACAAAACTTCCCCACCACTTCATTCTAAATACTTTTTAATAGGTATCACAACATGTGGCCGAGCGTTGTCATGATGGAATATCATGATACAGGTTCCCTGTATCTGATGGTCTGGTCAGATTTCTACGATATCTTACGCTTCGGGTTATTTCAATGGATCCAATTTTCAAAGCAAGTAATGATTCAGTGCAAAAAATAGCAAGGTCTATCTACCCAATTTCCGTCCTGAAAAAAATGTCTTATTTCAGAAGTGGAAATGGTCTTCAGTCTAAAAGCCATTAGTTTAATGAGCGACTAATTCATAGTATGCAAGCAAGAAATGTCTCGAGCAGTAATTGAATTGGTTCACGGGCTATATGACAAGTGGCACTATCTTGTTGAAAACATATGGCATTCACACCATTACACAATAGGTAATTTTAACAGCTTTTTAGGCCAAAGTTTTAGTCCGATTTCGAATTTAAGAGTTTTTCATACGTACAGCTGGGTTTTTTGATTTTTTCAATTGTTAAAATTTTAAGGGTAGCACCATATGAAAAAAAAGGGGAAAAGCTAAATATCTCGAAAACTAACCATTCAGACAAAATCTTGCTTGAAAAAGTCGTTAATTTTTCTGTGAGACTTGTGTCACCTTAACGATAATTGTTTTACAAAAACTTTAAACCTTTTGCTTTAACGAAGCCAAATCTTGTTTTGAATCATTATTTAAATCAATTTCAGTGACTATAAAATTGTAAACAGCATCAATCTTTCTCTTTTTATTTTTACACAAATTCAAACATTAGAAAGTTCTCTTAGAAAATTATATAAATCAAAAACCGACACGAAAAATAACCAAAAATAAATTCAGAATTCTTTTATTAACAATTTTGATCAACACGGCAGTCCACGGCCAACATTATCAAAAGCTTAAGCAAATTTTATATTTATGGAAAAAGTCATTTATTTGAGGATAAGAATTACACGTTTTGTTAACAAAAGCAATAACTTACACCAACATATTTTTTTTAATTACTTACTATCCCCTCTCTTCTCCATATTATGCACGATTTCCTCCTTTTTGATTAATAAATGATAAAATTTAATTTAAATCAAAATTTAACTTTTTATGCTGCTCTATATACGGTGTTTGGAAATGTAAACTTCAACTGTCCATAATTCAGCTTATATTTGTTTTTTACAAAAACATAATATGCATTTATTAGCTTTTATATATTCTTAATCGAACGTTGTTAACAAAAAAATTATTATTGTTAGCGCAAAAACGATTTTTGGCAAATATATCTGGTCAAATTATCTACTGTGCATTGCACTATAGGTAATTTTACACATTTTTGTGGCCAAAACCATAAGGAATGAAAGCAATGCCAAAACTGTATGGAATGCTGAGTTCGAATCTGAGGTAAATTTTTTCAAATTCAAAATGGCGGATCCTATATGGCGGCGTAAATTTTAAAATGTCTTCTGATTTACATGAAAATTAGTATACGGTATATCAGATTCAAAATGGCGGGTCCAATATGACGAGAACTCGACCATCTAACTGAGATATGCATACAAAAAATCCGAACTTTTGCTTCACATAATCCGAATCCTCATTCAAAACATTGCCGTATTCAACTTTATAAACAATAAAATTGTAAACATCCTCTTTCTATTGCTCATCCAAACAAACTTCCACAAGTGAGCTATTTTGCAAGCATAAAATTGACAAACTAAACTCAAAATTCTTCATTTAACATGTTTCACTTTTGCGAGAATCCATATCAAAACGGACAGAAAACAATTATAAATATAAATTATAAATATAAAATAATTTTTGATTCCATTTTCAAGCCAAAGATATTGTCCTGAAAATGGTGCAAATAAAATTGTTTACTTCCAAAAGGTTAAAGGTAAATTTTCGGAGTATATATTTCAATGTAAAGAATATCAAAGATCGCGGTGTTAAAAATATATAAACAACACTGTATCAGGACACCTAAACTCTCTACTATATTCGTGCAAAAAAATGTCGATGGAGACTCGACAAGTTCAGGAGTTATAAAGAAAAATGTTATTAAAAATATGTTTTTTCATGTACATTTATACAAAAATTTAAGCAAATAGAAAACAGAACAAAGTTGAATAAATTTAAATTTATATTGCAAAAAAACACAGGTGCTTAAATTTTAATATGAATTTATATGAAAAAACGTACTTTTAGTAACGTTTTTCTTTATAACTCCTGAACTTATCGAGTCTCCATCAAAAGTTTTTTGTACGAATATAGTAGAGAGTTTGTGCACAAAAAATTTGCTGTATTTTGACTAACACTTTTTTGTGGGCAACACTTTACTGCACACACAACAGAAAATTCAAATCTTGCGTAAATTTTGTGTTACTTTCTGACGTAAATTTCATTGAAATTGAAAGTGACAAATCCATAAGTATCAATTTTCTATCGCTTTTGGGAGTAATGTAGCTTTGTCAAAACAAACATGTCTATCCCTTTATTAGTCTTAATTTAATTTTTCCAAATTCGTACAAATACATAAACATTCTGAAGTATTTCGAACAGTATTTTACATGATAAAAATATAGAAGGTAGTTTCAATCAAAATTTTTTTTTTCAAATAATGTTTTTTGAAGTTTCCTTATTTTGTGAGCATTATAAAAAGCGTTGCCACATTCCTAAAAATGATTTTTATTTTAGAGAAATTTTTTACAAAAAATGTGTAATTTATAATTTAGTATTTAAATAAAAATGTATTAAGTATGTTGTGTTGGAAGTTAATGTATTAACTGAAATATTGCTTTTAAGGAAATGGTCGGAGCACACCATTGGCTCTTTTGGGAAATCTTCTTCGCAAGTTTTACATACATCCAGCCTTTAAAAAAATTTACATTTGAATTTTTGCAAAAATATTTGGTATTTTCGCAGTTGGGAAAAATGCAACTCATGTTTGCTAAATCTTAAAATAATGTTCACAAATTAGCTTTGAAATATTTGAAAATGAAAATCGTACCTTTGATCCCAATTTGATAGTAAATATTTTTTATATTTTTTTTAATATTTTTCAAATTAATGAAAATTATGTATTAATTTTTTCACAAACTTCAAAGAATATATAGGATAATTTTTAATTAATATGGTATTACTATTTTAACGAAAACGTCAAAATCCTTAAGCATGTCAGACGTAGAATTTTAAAAAATAAAGAGAGAATGAAACTACCTTCTATTTTTCTACTATGGTATTTTATGGCAGAAAATTAATGTCAATTAAAAATAACTGAAATTGAAATGAAAAAGTACAATTTAAATACATAAATTCATTTTAATGAAAATTCGATACACTTTCGGGACAGACAAACAGACACACAACTCTTGAATAATGAATGTACTAAAAGACAATATTCTTTTTACTCCTCTTTTGTTTATTTGCCTAATAAATTTAATATTGTTGTTGTTATTTTTGCTATTGTTGTAGTAAACGTTTGCTGTTTTGTTAAGGCGATAACAAAAAACTTTTTACAGCAAATACTGTTTACCAAAAAACATCCAACTTACTACCAGCACTCCTCCTCAATTCCTACTTCATGTTTCATGCTTTATGTAAAATTTACTCAAGATAATAAAACTTCACCAGTAAAAACTACACAGTAAAATCATCAGCACTGTATGATTAAACCAATACCCAAATACACACACGCACATACCCTTGGCAAAAGCAGGAACTACAAAATTTTATACCCTGGGAGAACATTAAGAAAGCTTTAAATTTTTTGGCGTATTACTCAAAGTCAAATAAAATAAATTAGAAAAACACTGATAAAATGCCAACAAAAGTGGAAGACTGAAAAAGCGAATGAACAAAAAAAAAACACAAAAATAAAATAAAACTGATAAAAACAACGAAATTTCTTTATGCTGGTATTAGTTCCGCAGGCATTAACGCTTTCAATGCCAACCCAACCAAAATCCAATACGAATATCTAACACAACACCAACAGTAAACAGGCTGGAAGGAAGAAAGAATGACACAATAAAAACACTCTCGCTACACACAAAGTGACATTACACACGCTCAGGAGTTAGTTGCTAAAACAATGACAATGTCGAGCGAGAACATGCTGATATATAAATGAGATTTGTAGCAACATTGTTGACATTATGATGAAAATCTTTTATTTGTACTTGTACCAAAAGTAACTTTAGGTGGAAACGAAATCTAAGACAGTAAATTCAGCAAAGAGGAATTTCAAATACCCTTCGGGAAATTTTGTAGAAAAGTTCTTTATGCTAATGTTTATAATTTTTCGAATAAAATATTTACATATTCAGAACTTACCCGTTCCATATTTATTATAGCTTGGCAAACAATGGCTCCATAATTTTTTTTGTCTTATATCGAGCCTCAAAGTTCAAATTTTATATTCTTTATGTCAACGACAATATACCTGGGTATGTTTTGCATTTTTAAAATGCTGTAGCTCTGAATTGGATAATCGGATCGACTTGAAATTTCTTGACGTCCCAGTAAAAACTGTTTTCCGCAACTGTCCCAAGTTTGGTTAGCATAGAATCACCCGTTTGGAGTAAAACACATGCAAATATAGTGATAAAATTGAAAAGTATAGTATTTTTTCAACGTTTTTACCCACCCTACTCCACATTTTTGATAACCGCGGGACCAAATACATATATCCTGATTTTCTCCATTTTTCTTTTATTGGACTAAAAACAAATGCATATGTCAAACAAAAAAAGAGCCATTTAAAAATCGTGACTGACTCCAAAGTTATATGTATTTGAATTAAAAAAAAATTAAAAAGGCGATTTTTCGCTAGTTTTTGGAAAAAAGTATTTTTTTTATTTTTAAGTTATCTAAAAAGTTTCAAAGCTGGTGTATTATGAATTTATACTTTTTGCAAAGCCAACTTTACACTAAATATTTTAAAATAAATTTAAAAATTCTTGATACGGAGGGAATCAGGTCCATTCAAATAACGCCTATTTTTTATGTAAAATTTAAATTTAGGGCAAAAATTCTCGAATCGCATAGTCGATATCAAAATAAAGTAACCTATTTTAGATGGCGGAATATGATCTTAATTATTTTGTAAAGGGTTGTGATAACCCCGATCCTGTAAAAAATAAAATTTTTGGGATTTTTCAAAACTTTTTTGAGAATTACGGAATTCCTGATTATAAATTTTAAAATTTGTTTTTATTTTCCTATATCTAATAGAAAAGTCTATATAACTGTAAAATTTCATAAAAAAATATTAATAAATAAAAAAAATATTTTAATTTGAAAAATTTGTATCTTTGCAAAAGCATTTTTTGTCATACCTATACAACCACTTTTTTCAAAAAACAATGATTAAATGTAAGGGTATAACTGGTTATCATAAAATGTTTGAACCTTTTGTCTATTTCTAACAAAATAAAAAATAAATAATACAGAAATTCCAATAAATTGACATAAATTAAAAATGTTAAATTAGATATTAAAATTTTTATGCTAACGGCCGCCATTCACCACACAAAACGTATAAACATACCCAGGTATGTTGCTGTTGACGTGCGTATATCAGTTCTGCTGTTGACATAAAGGTTAAATTGCTCAATTTCAAATGTTCAATCCAATTTTAATAATATTCATAACATAGTATTGCTTAAGTACCCAAGTTTCAATATATGTATATTGCTAAATATCACAAAACATTTCTTTTTCCAAAGGAAAATTTTAACGAATTGAAGCGGAGAGACCTCGAAAGCCAATTTATATGTCCGAAATCATGATTAAACGCTATAAAATAAAATCATTTTTGCACCGAATCATAATTTGTGAAAAAAAAATCGTATGTGACACCCGATCAACAAGCCGAATGAATCAACACCAAAACCAAATATCCATGGCGGTAAGGTAATGTATGTAGTTGTTGGGAGTAAAACGTTCCTCTCTACCCAGTAAGCACCAAAGCCCCAAAAATTCAAGCACTTGAACATTTTGTTGGAATTTGACTTGAATGCAAATGTAATTATACTTTAGACATGAAAAATATTTGAAAATTTATTTATTTTTCAAACAAAAAACATATGGCTTGAATTTATGTTTCCTTTTTACTGGAGAATGCTATTGAAATAAAGTGTAATACAACTGTATTTCAATTGCTTGACTATAATTCAAGGCTTGAATTACACTTGCTTTCAACTTGAATTCCAGTAAAAATGCTTATTGGGTATTAAGAACTCCTGAAATCTGAACAAAACATCACAGGGAACCTGAGCCGAATTCAACTAATTCGTTTGAAGCGAGCGTTGGCCGAAAAACGCCCAGAATATGCCGCCAGACATGAAGCTGTAATATCACATCACGACAACTATCGTCCAAAGGTTGCAAATCCTGTTAAAAAGTATTTAGAATGAAGTGGTTAGGAAGTTTTGCCTCACCCGATTTAAAGTCCAGACCAGACTATTTGTTGCAATCGATGCAGATTTGAAATGGTCATAGCTAACAATAGCTAATACTTTGAAGAAACTTATATTGTACAAATGTTTCAGAATAGAAGCTATGAATTTTAATAAATACCGCATTTGAAAGTCATACACGCAATATATGTATGTAAATTTATACATACCATAAAATGTCCTTTAAAAATACTGTATTGTTTTAAATGTCTATATATGTAGATTTTCACTCACATTTTCCAGCAAAGTTGAAATATCATCCGGCTGTCATGCTGTCATTTCTTGCACTAAGGTTAGTTCCATTAGATCAGCGAAATGCAAACTCACACCACTACAGTTTTTAGATCTTGTAGTTGTATGAGTTGAGAATTATTCTCTGGCAAAAACAAAAACAAATAGCTGAAATAATGAAATAAACAAACATAAAAGCGTAACACAACCTGCTTCTATCAATGCTCATGCGAGACTGACTGTTTTTATACAATGTGTGTTTGCGTACATGTGAAAATAAAAACAAGAGAGCTCATTTGAGAGCTCACTGCAGCTCGCTGCATTAGATAGTAACTCAGACACAATTTTTCAACAAGATCGGTGGATAACTCTGAGTAGAGGGAGTCAAAATTTGAAATTTTGGCCCAGCAGGTGTTTTTTCTCATTCATGTAACTTATTACCTATTGTTCTTAGAAAACTATGTACCAAATAGTTTAGATAGCTAGCTATTGATTCAATCTTTCGAAAAAAAAGTTAAAAAAAAATAAAAAATGTTTGACATTTTTTTTCAGAAAATAAAAACTTTTGACCTTTTTGCAAAATGCGCCCTTTTTTGCTCAAAAGAAAGCTCAGATATTTTCCTTGAAGACATATTTGATTGCTTAGTGGGATGGGAGTTGGATATCTATCAAAACAAAGGCCGACTTCATAAATGCAGTAATGCAAAGCAACTACAAGGCAAAGCAATACTTTCTGACATTCATGAACGCATAAATATTTTGTAAAGAATCATAAATAAAAACAGTTCACAAATTTGACAGCCGCTGCGCATGGACAAGCATTGCCATACAATAATGAACTTGCGACATTGCCAAAACAAAATCTATCGCGTTTATGAACACTATACATTACGGTGTTGCTTTGCAAAATGCGTTTATGAAGTCAGCAAAACTTTTCTCAAAACATACAATCTTTTACTTTTTTTGCAAAATCGAAAACATTGTTGACTTTTTTTTTAAAAATGGACCCATTTTTTATTTTTTGTTCAAAAAAAAATCTTAGATATTTTCTTTCATCAATATATGTATGTATGTAAATATTTTGTAACTCAAGACTTTTTTTTGCAAAATCGGATTTTAAGTATATTCGATATCCCGATTCTACATCTAATTCCTTGTACTTTTCAGCCTTCTTAATTCCAAAGAAATTTTTCATAACGGCAAGAAATGATTTTCAATCTGATGTTTATTATTCAGTGAATACAAATTCATTGAACATTTTTCTCAAAGAATTTTTAAATTTATCAAAGGTTTGTAAATAAAATTTTGTATGGAAGTTTCCAGAAATCCTCCCACTAAAGATTTTATAGTTGTTTCCATTACCTTTTTGGCATACCTATCCTGTATTCTTTAATTCTTATTTTACAAGAGCCTTTTCACATGCCAAGATTCTAGAAAGTTGCGTGGATTTGCTTTCCGTGGTACAAAATTTAAATTTTTTATTGAATACCACTCAAGGAAGTAGATGTGTTCGGTGCTCTTACTTCTTTTGCCTTACCAATATCTGTTATACCTTTTGTTCTTAATGATGTAGGGTTTCTTTCAATGTTCTGGTCTTCCTCATACTATTTAATGGCTTTTGAAATAGTGTGACGATGAAACTTCAGATGTTTGGCTATTTTTTATTTTATTGGACCGAAACAGTTGAAATTAATAATTTAGAAAACATCTGACATATTTTTAAAAGTTAACGTGATTAAAAAATTAATAATTTCTTGCACCAAGGATAAGTTTTGGCTGAAATAGTGTGTATATGATCGAATTCAGAAGTGTTAATGTTCAAAATTTTAATTGAAATTTTTCCTTTCGTCCCCATATCGACTGCTGATATCAAATTCGTTACTGTACTGCACTTTGAGAACAACTTTAGTGACAATAGAGACTTTAAAACAAATAAAGGAGCTAAGGAGATGAAAATAAAGAACAAATTTTATAAGAAAACGTGTAATGTCCCTAAAAGAATCGAAATAATTAACAGAAAATTACCCCAAAAAAGACTTATAATACCAAGTTACTTCTAAACTTTTATTATTTATCATTATAAATGATAACAATTAATAAAAAACCGCCTTAACAGATTTCAAAAATATTTCAAATAATGGATCTTAGATGGTTTTATGTGTTTCCTATAAAATTTCTAACAATGGACTTATCACGTTTACATATTAAGCTAACTATAAGAGAAACATATTGAAATTGGAATGAATTTACTCAAAAATTAATTTTATGATTGACATTTTTCGTTTCGTCATATAATGTATGAAGTTTCAAGATTTACTGAATTTTACAAATTATGAACAATTAATTAAAACACTTGCAACATATGTGTGACTGTTGCCAGTATGACCACATTTGGCTGCGAAGCAAAGTGGCATAGGTAAACTAACACCCGCTCACTAACCCACACTTAAAAGAAAACATGGTGTGACACAAATGTATTCAATTGACAACAATGAATAGCGGCAAGTATAACAACAATGACGACAACAACAGCAAGGACAAAACAACAATAACTGATAATATTTAATGGATGTTTCAAAATAAACCTGCACACACACTCATAAAATCCAACATTTATTCCACCAAAAAATAAGCTAAAAATGCCACAAAGTTTTATATAAGACAACCCGAAGAACTCCCCAAACACTGCTTAGCAAGAGATGCGGGTAAAAAACAAAACAACCATTAGGGTAAGAGAAAAAAGAAGATACAAACGATGAAGACATTAATATATTAATGTTGAACATAAATCAACACAATGAACATGTAGCCGCATTGACATAAGACAATACTCGTACACATACACATGTAGACGATTTTTTGTATAAAGCTGCTTTTGAAAACTTTTCTCAATTTTAAAGTGTTGAAAGGTGTAGCTAAACAATGTATCATCTGCTTTAAAGACATTATTATTTTAAGCTTAAATGTTTTAAAGTTGCCCCTAAATTTTCTTTTATTAAATATGTTAATAATGAGACAGGATATAATTTACCAGTAAACATTTTACACATTATTGAAAGCAACTAAGAAAAAAAGTGCACAAAAAGCATTTTTGGAATCATGTCTTCTAGCTTCTGGCTTCGACAGTGATTCAAAAAATATTGAAGCTGAAATACATAAGAAGTGATACTATTTTTCTAGTAGGTTTTATAGAGTATAGCAAACACCTGCAAAATATTGAGTTTCGGATAAAAAACAGTTTTCTTTATATTCGGAAAATGGTGTTTAAAATTAATAAAAATATGAACAAAATATTTTTCAACTCTATTACAATAACATATTAGTTTTTCTTTAGTTATAAGAATTAAAATCTTACCCCCATATGCATAAACAATTTTTAAATTTATAAAAAGTTTAATTTAAAATTATTCGGTTAATCGAATAATCTAAAATTAACCGATTATTACGTGATTAAAGTCCCGATTAATTATTTGCTCGAATAACAGATTAAACCAGAAACCCGATTAATTGAATACCCTGATAACAACCAAATTGAAAAGGCCCTAACATTTGTTGCGTATGATTAATATTTAATTAATATAATAGATGAATATTGCGTATGATGTACCTTAAGAATATTTTTCAAAGCATAACAGTGTTTATAAATCGCTTAAGCGAAAAACCGGTTTTTCTTCGAAATCTCGGTTTTTTGCGAACCGGTGAATTTAAAATGTTGATTTTCGGTTAACCAGTTTATCCGGTTTTTATCACTCGGTTAACCGGTTTTTAAAATTTAGGTCTAAAATTAAGAAATCTCATGGTTTTTTACATTTTTTAAATTCATTGTACACACATTATTGGTCTGATTTGAAACCTAAACTGCTGATTTACAATACAAACCTATTTAGATTGATATTTTTAAGAATTACAATGATTCTAAATAGTAGAGGACGATGAGTTTAATTAAAAACTGTTTCAGAAATTTGCACATAATGAATGTATTAAAAATTTAATTTCGCATAATTCTAGAAGTTAAATTAAATCTTAATAATGATTCATTATAGACTTAGTGATGATTTTACCAAACGTTAAGTTGAATTTGATGTGCATACCTTCTTTCAATCAATTTGACTTCATTAGTGTGATTTGTTCTTAAAATTTTATTATATTAATTATTTCGTTAGCTTAGTGTACAAAGTCCTTTTCAGACAAATTAGAGAAACGTTCTAAAATCCATTTGAAATATTTATGACATCTGATAATGAAGTTTTATTACTTACATATTTGGTATGATTTATAATGACAAAATAAGCACAGCTAAGAAAAAGTGCGTTTGCATCTTATAGGTCCTTTTTGGGACTTGTAACATTTTCCGCTTCATATCAAAAAGTCGAGGTGATAATAAATTTCAAAATTATCAAATATTTAATTAAAACATTTATTTACATATTTTGATTGAAATCTAATGAATAAACCAATAATTAGAACAAGTTTTATATAGTTAGTAACATATTTATATTCAATTCCATTTGACTGAGATAATAGTTTTGAAATTTTTACAAAATAAAATGGACTTGGCACTTTTGTATATTCATAGTTAGTTAATATTAAGCATTCCTGACTACTAAAAACTACAAATTTTAAAGCTGTATATACTTTACTGGACATTTTATGTTAACCGGTTTAACTGGTTTTTTCGATGTCGGTTAACCGAAAAACCGATTTTCAAAAAAAGGCCAATTTTCGGTTAACCGACAAACAGGATTTTAAAAAGTCTGTTTTTTATAAACATAAAAAATGGTATATTCGGGCAAGCCTGACCTTATGATACCCTACACCGGGTATAAGATTATAAAGAGTTTTCTTTTGATATGAAACTTATTTGTGTTGAATCTTATTTGAATGCACACATAATAAATTGTTTGGATACTGACATATTTCAGAGATTTATGTACACAGATATACATATATATTCAAATATATATCACATATTGAACTGGTTTCAATTATTTCATAATTGAGTCAATTATTCATGTGCTCAAAAACAAAATTTTCTGATATTGTCTATTGAATTTTGAGTTTTGAATTTGATAATTTTGGTTGAACTTTAAATACAAAAAATATTGAATAGATAATTTTCATAATTGAAAACACATTTTTGTTATTTTTTGTGTTTTCAATTACGAAAATTATCTATTCAATAATTTTTGTATTTAAAGTTAAACAAATAACGATAATTGTATATTCTGCCAAAAAATCGAGATTACAAAACTTTGAGGCCCCAGTGGCACGGGTTAACATCTTCCAATTGTGCTCAAACTTTGGCAATCCTAAAATCTGACAGAAAGAAACATGAGATAAAACCACCCTAATATCTGACATAAAAAAAAAATTAACGGTATACCGTATCAAACATATTTAAATGAAATGGGATTCCAAAGTACAAGTATTTGTCAATAATAAGCAATAATAATACAAATAACGCATCTTCGCATTTTTTTTTACCATATGAAATAAAACCACCCTAATATACATACATCGTTATCTTAATACATTTAACTGCAACTTAAAAAAAACTTAAGGAAATAAACAACCATTTTTAACAGGTCAAAATGTAAAAATATATTAAAAAGATTTTACTTTCATAGATCTTTTTTGCTTATATGAGAAATAGAAAACAAATATCACAAAAATTCCGTAATTCTAAATAAAAGCTACCAAATAAAAATCAATATCTGAAATCATGAATCCGTACAATGATGTTACGATTGCAATTTTCATTTTAATTTAGGACCTAACAAATTTTCAATTCTCTCCATACTATTAACCAATTAACGCCAATACATGCAAACATTTGCAAAAAAAAAAAAGAATACAAACACAAGGGCACCTAAATACTGACACACATTCAAATATAAAATCATAGTAAGTTACACATAGTAGTAAAAGGACCAACAGACATACAAAGTCACTTTTTAATTCAAACGGACATTGCTAACGAATCGATCTGCATATCGTTAGCTAAAATGAACAAAGCTTAAGTTAGGAGTTACAATATTTTTTATATAAAGAAATGATAATTTTTGCTAGAATTCAAGTTGAAATCATGTTTAATTCAAGCCTTTATATCAATAGCATTCTCCAGTAAAAAGAAACACAAATTCAAGCCACATGTTATTATTGTTATTTACAAGTATGACAACATTAACGGTGTAATTATTGTGGGAATAGGACAATCTAGTTTTTCCGCTAGATTATTCATGAGGTTTCTAGAAGATGGCGCTATGTATATATATAAATTGAAACAGCGGATTATAAGTGAGTAGTATATTGAAAGCACTGCTTTAGTTAAAATCATTGGTATGTGCATTACCATAGAGTGATTAGTTAAATTGTAGTGTAAATAATAAATAAAGATTTGTTACAATTTCAAAACCACTTGGCGCTTTTGTTTGTCATTAAAATAATCCAGTTTTTTTAATCACACTAAACCAACGTTTTCTTTAGGTAAACACGTAACAGTATATTTTATTTCAATAGCATTTGGAATAATTTTGTTGTACCTATTAAATGATTAACATGTCAGTGAGGCCCTATTTCATTTTAGCTAACGTTGTACATATGTATGTATCTAGATTCAAACATGTTTGTAGAGGTATATTCATATCAATGGATGGAATGGTTAAATGTCAATTGCTAGCCACTGAAACATGACCAAATGGTTTGTGTAACTAACTTTATTAACGAAGCGGAAACTACAAACGACACAACTTTACACATACATGTGTATGTGAATCTATACTCAGGCACCCACATATCGTCATACATACACACTTTTACTCACAATCCTGATGCTGATACAACCGAACATCCGCGGTTGAATTGACATTGGTTTAGGTTTTTTTTCTCTCTCTATATTTTCTACTTTTATGTTATAAAAGTGTGTTTAGGTTTTATCAACATTGACACACATATCTAGGAGAATTTAGAAAATGAAGCATGTCTTTGTAGCCATTTGAATGTATAGAAAAGGATGAGTTAACAAATTGATAGACTCTAATAAACTCTGTTACATCGGGTCATTCCACAACAAGTATCAATACCAAATCCTAACACACAAAACTGTATTAGCAACACAGAACAAAAAAAAAACAAAAGACGAACGAAAATTTACAATGTAAAATGAAAATTTGTTAAAAAATTTACGACTACCATTTACTGTTTGACTTGAAAGCCAGACTGTGACATGGAAGAAGTCAACACGGCAGGGAAAAACTCAGGTTTGGAGGTTAGAATACATAGACATCATTGATGTGTAGTGCATATTTTCAAATTATATACATATGCTGTGATGAAGAAGGCATCAAGCCGTTATAAGAGATGTATTATGTGAGGCTTACAAGGACGCTTATAGAACTTAGATTATGCCGACGACATATATTTAATTAGCCAATCAATCTCAGAGAAGCCAATCAATCTCACTATCAGTGAGATCGCAAAACTAGTTGGGGTGACCAAAATATATCCAAAACAAAATCGCTCCGGAGCAATTGTATTCGATCATGATGTCCTTCTACTTCCTGGCGGCTTAGCACCAATATATCCAGTCGCATAAATAAGGAACGAAGTGCATTTGCCCAGTTAAACCCGGTTTGGAAATCGTTCAATATTTCGAAACAAACTAAAAACAAATTATCTACTCTGTTACATGTAATCGAGACTTGGAACATGGCACCACATGACACAAAATATTTTTAAGTGTTTCTCAATAAATGCATCCGCAAGATCTTACGGATTTTCTGGCATGTAACAATATCCAACAACCAACTTTGGATGGAGGCAAAACAACGGCCTATAAATAAGAAGGTGGAAATGGGGTCATATAGGTCACACCCTCCAAAAACCAGACGATGACATTGCTATAAAATGCATGGACTGGAATCCGCAGAGAAGTTGGAAGACCAGCTTATACGTGGAGGCGGCAACTAACAACAGAACTTTCTAGATTGCGGATGAAGTGGAACGAAATCAAGTATCGAGCTCATGATCGAGATTATTGGAACCAACGCTCCCTCCAAAAAGGGTTTTATTGGATCTCAACGTAAATAAGTCCCCTACATCAGATAGCTCTGGTTTTGAATGAGCTCGTCCATTAGCTATCCTTTTTATCTTTATACCGTGCCGACGCACAGTGGGGTAGAATCGAAATTTTTTGGAAATAAATCTGGCATTTCTAAACGGCTGGTCTGAGCTGGATAAAATTTGAATTGGGCGTAGCCAAGGAGTATTCGAGTTTAAGTTATTAAAATGGGCCCTAGAACTGCTCCAGGGGCGGCATTAGAGATAAATAGCACACGCAAGCATGTTTTTTCATGACCCAGCCGACCGCTTTCCAAAAATATAAAATTCTTTGAAATCGGATGTGAAACAAAAAAATGGCAGGTGTTTAAAAATTTTACATGTCGAAGGTACCCTACTTTGAGCCCCATATCGCCGCCTCTGGAGTATTTGTAGGGCCCGTTTTAATAACTTAAACTCGAATACTCCTTGGCTACGCCCAGTTGAAATTTTATTCCGCTCGGACCATCCGTTTAGAAATGCCAGATTTATTTCCAAAAAAATTTCGATTCTGCCCCACTGTGCGACGTATTTCTTGTATGTTGGAAGGTTGCTAATGTCATGTTAATTCCTAAAAACGGAGAGGCCAATAACCCTGAAAATTAACGTCCTATAGCAATTTGTCCAACAATTGGCTTCCGTAGTGGACGCTATATGAGAGACTTGATAGCCTTCCTATTACAAAAATGTGTCCTTTTGGCCAAAGTAAAGTGGTGGCTTTAGATATTTCCTAGGCATTCGATAGAGTGTGGCTCAGTGCACTTTTATCAAAACTTATTGCTTTTGATGTCGGTTTTAAATTCTCTCGATTTAATTCGAGCTTTCTGATAGATCGTTCTATACGAGTTGTTATAGATGGGACCTCATCAAACGAGTTCAAGATAAATTCAGGGGTACCTCCAGGATCCATTCATTCCCCTACTCTATTTTTTATTTTTCACCTTCTATGCCAAACTTCCAATCCTATCTATTTTTTTGCAGGCGACAGCAACATTTTCCATTCATATTCATTCAGTTACATGCCAAGCCTGTCGGAGTTCAGGGCAATGAGAAAAAAAACATGAATGATTCCCTTAATCGGAACCTTCTGACAATCTTTGAGTGGGGTCGTAGGAATAAGGTAACTTCCAACGCTCTCAAGACTCAGTGTTGCTTGTTGACACATAAACGATCGATAGACCAGATCGTTCGTAGATCGTTCTTTAGCCGTACTGTACATATGTGGAACAAACTTTCCGCTAAAGTGTTTCCTGTCATTTTCAATGTAGGAAAGTAATAACACTAGTTTACAAATCCAACATTAATGAACAATTTCGTAAAAGCTTTAGATACGACAAAAACAGCATTTCAATATTGATACAGCGTGTTCCCGAGTCTTTCTGAAGCTAAATTACATGAAGGGATATTTGTGGGTCCTCAAATAAGAAAAATTTTAAGTGATACCAAATTTGAGTGTCTATTAACCGATGTTGAAAATGCAGCATGGAATTCTTTTAAACTTGTTGTTCAAGAATTTTTGGAGAATAAGAAAAGTCAAAACTACAGAGATATTGTTGCGAATTTATTACATAATTATGAACTGATGGGTGTAAATATGTCCCTCAAAATTCACTTTTTACATTCTCATGTGGATTTCTTCCCGGAAAACCTCGGACACATGAGTGGCGAACATAGAGAGCGTTTCCATCAAGATTTGAAGTTTTTCGAGAGGGATTATCAAGGTTTTTGGGATCAGAATATGCTAGGAGACTACTGTTGGAGTGTCGTGAGGGAGACAAATGAAAATAATTATAAAAAATTGGGACTAAAACACTTCACTTTTAATTTTTTTATCCTAATTTAATGTATCTACATTTTTATATATTTCGTTTTTAATAAATATCTCAAAAGTTTGACGTCCACGATTTTTTTTAATATTTTTTCCGAAGTTAGAAGACCTAAATAAACAAATCCCCATATATTTGAATTCATGAGTAAAAACCTTGAAAACTAGTGTAATTAATATCCACAAACACTACTCCCTCTACTCATAGCATATTTTCTTAGTTCCAAAAATGTCCCACCTTCAATGGTTCACCTAAAATGTTCAGCATTTGATTTTTAGCAAGCTGAGAATACTTTTGAACACTGGGAGCATCGAAAATCTAAAATATTCAAAAAGAAGACCACCCCAATATACGTACATTAATAAATTTATTAAAATTTATTTAAACATTTTGCGAAAATATATTTCATACCTCAGCCAATATATAAACTTTGTTTTATAAAAATGTATGCTCTTACTTTATCCCTTCG
Organism: Calliphora vicina; assembly: GCF_958450345.1. Lineage (NCBI taxonomy): Eukaryota > Metazoa > Arthropoda > Insecta > Diptera > Calliphoridae > Calliphora > Calliphora vicina. Next base: position 28,092,376 of record NC_088781.1, read on the forward strand.
TTATAAAATCTTTTAAAGTATCAATCATAAATAATTCTTCTGCCCTGTTATTCAACAAAATGCAGTTATTCTCTATTAGTTTCTTTAAACTATTGAAAATTCCATACAGATTCTATTTTAGCTATAAGATTTTATGAAAAAAAACTACTATCAAATGATGATGATGGAAGACATTGTAGAAAAAAATATGATGATGAATTTTCCAACAGCCAACAGTTTTTTTTTTATAAAACGATAGCAAATATTTTACAATTGAATGACATAAATTGTTTGCTTATCTTGGAGGACAGTGATTCTTAATTAAGGGACAAATTGTTTTGCAAACGAGAAAAATAAATACATAAGGCCAAATGGGAATTAAAAGATTTTAATATAAATACAAAAAATGTAAGAATTAGGCGTTAAGAAGCAGATACTAAAACATTTAAGAAAATTACAAAACGTTAAGGAACCTCTTTCGCCAAAGTAATAAAAAACTGACACAGAAAATCACATACAATTTATAAGCAGCAATTTTTCATTGCATTTCCAATACTAAGTATCATACTACTGCTTTTTATTCTACACATCCCATTACAGTTCATTCATTATATTTCTAATCTTATCCCTTCACTTAACTATGACATTACAATTCGTATTTGCTTTATACAACTAAATGAACTTACCGGAAATATATAGTTGAACATTTATTAAAAAAAGGTGTCGTCGTAGTCTTTTCATCTGTCATACTAACAGCCTGTCTATTTGAATGTCTTTTCATTTACCTGTCTTGCTTTTAAGTGGAGTGTAAAAAAAAAGTCCACTATAGAGATTTTTTATCTTTTTCTCCACTATTAAATTGTTAAATGGAAGAGTGTTAAAGGCAAATCAAGAAAAAAAAAATAATAAAAGAGAAAATTTGCTTGCAAAATAATGATTTTACCGTCCATTGTTTTAAAGATGTTATCAAATTGAGAAATATTGCCAGCTTTTTTGTAAGGGATGTGAGATTTACAAGCTGCAGCTAGCATGCAAAAACTATTAAGGTTAATGTGTTTTATACTACTTTGAAGAACGCTTCTCTTTTTAAATTGCAATAGCGATTTCAAGATATTCATATTTATTAGATAAAAATTTTTCGAATTGAAAAATTTTTATTTATAAATAGTTTTTAATGAAATTTCACAGTTATGTAGATTTTTCTATTTAAAATGGAAAAATAAAAACAAATTTGAAATTTGTTATTAGCAATCCCGCAATTCCCAAAAAAGTGTTGAAAAATTCCAAAAATGCTAATTTTTAGTTTTTTGGCTATAATATCCATACTAGGGTCGGGGTTATCGGGACCCTTTACAAAAAAAATTAGAAACATATTGAGCCACCTATAATCGGTTACTATATTTTGATATCGGATACGCGATTTGAGAATTTTTGCCCTAAAGTTTTATTTTACATAAAAAGTAGGTGTTTTTTGAAAGGATCTGGTCCCCTTGGTAACAACAATTTTGAAATTGGTTTTCCTTTAGAATATTTTATCAAAACTTAGCTTTCAGAAAGTAGAAATTCCTTTTACATCGTCTTAGAAATTTTTTGCGATAACTTAAAATGAAAAAAGTTATTTTTTCCCAAAAAAAGAATATCGAAAAATCGCTTTTTAAAATTTTTTTAAATTCAAATGCATATAACTTTGGACTTAGTCATTATTTTTCAACAGTTCTTTTTCCATTTTACACATACATGTGTTGTTAGTTCAATAAAGGAAAACTGGAGAAAATCGTGAAATATTTGGATACGCTGTTATCAAAAAACTGGAGTAGGGTGGGTAAAAATTTTGAAAATTTAATTTTCAAACGCGAATATCTCCTAAGCTATAATAAATAATTGATAGATGAGAAGATTCTACATGTATAATCATTTTGAAATCGGAACTCAAACCAAGAAATAATATCGTTTTAAAAATGTAACATACCCGAGGTGTCATACTTTGAGGGCCCTTGGTCCAGCCCCTGGTGGGCTCATGAGTTCCACGTTCAAAATGTGAAATTTCATTCAAACCAATCTAACCATTTAGAAGGTACAGATATATTTCCCTCTTTTTTTTCTATACCACTGTGTGTCGCATACGATAAAATTTGTTTACTTTAAAATATAAACATTGACTTACTATAGAATCTTACTCCCTATTTTTTTGATGTTATTAACAATTTTGATATTCTGAGATCGCTAAAACATCAGTCGATCCATAAAATTTTAATTTCAGCAATAAAACAAAAATTTTAAAAATGTCGCTTACGATAATTTGGCGCTAAGGGCTCGATAAGGTCATCCTAGCATCTTGTAGTTTGACAACAAGGTTTTTATTAATCAACGTAATTTATTTTTTTTTAATTTCACAGTGCAACACTAGAAAAAATAACCATATATGGACACCACTACTTGATAAAAGACCAAAAAATAGACCGGTGTCTTCCAGTTTTGCCCAAAGTCATGAACTATTTTTTATGGGCAACCAAAGATTTGGGCCCTCGAGTGGATTTTTCAAAAAATTTATCATTTTCTCAGGCTCATATCTTGCAAACAGTTCGGAATTTTAATTTACTCTCTAAGGCAAAGTTGTAGCCCTTATGATAAAGAACAAAAATTTTGAACACATAAAATCAAAAAAACTTCATCTTTAAGATCATAATCGCAAAAAACTTTAAAAAAATAGAAATAAATTTAGAAATAATTTTTTAAGCTGCCTAAAAGTATGCTGTAGTTTATAATAATTTAATAGTTTATGGCCCAAAACACTTAATTCCTTTAGTTTTTTCTTACTAACTTATCATTACCTCAAAATACGAATGACGTAAGTGAAATTTTTCGATTTTGAGATTATTACATATTCATAATAGACTTCGCAAGCTCTTTCTAATGGTATCATCAGTTTTATCCCAAATCTTATCACTACCGAGATATTCAGCATGCATCACCCCAAATTCATGTGAGGACAATGCTCCACCTCCTTTCATCCAACGTGCGTTCCGTCCTGTTGTATGGCTGTGAATCATGAAGCACCATAGCTAGCGACTTGCAATCCATGCAGGTATTCATGATTCGCTCGATACGAAAACTATTCAAGATATTTTTGCAAATATGCAGAAATGAACGTACGTGGCCCTTTGATCCAATTTGGAACCATAGGAATCAATATATACAATATATATGGAACCGATGAACTTTGCTGATATTCTAAAGGAACGGGTTCCTTTTTCATGCTTTTGTAAGGGAATGGGATCATTTTTCATGTTATTCTAAATCAATTGGTTCCGTTTTCATGTTATTCTAAAAATAACGATTTATTTTTCATGATATTCTATATGCATCGGATCATTTTTATTATATTCTAAATGAACTAGTTAATTTTTCATTCTATTTTAAAGGAACTATTTGCGTTTTCACGTTATTCTTATGGAACCGGTTGCATTTTCACGCTATTCTAATGGAGCCGGTTCCACTTTCATGCTATTCATTTTCCATGATATTCTTTGATTTTGTTCTAAATGTTTCCTTTTCTTAACAGCTGTTCATTGGTTTTCATTATGTTTTTAAGATTTTTTTTAGATTTTATCACGAAATTTACATTTTACTCCATCAAATTATATATTTCCAGTGGGCTTTTTGTCGTATGTTCAAAGAAAACAATTTCTTGTGAAAAAATGTAACCGCCAAATGTATTCTGAAATAAAAAGGCTAATAACGCCTTTGAAATTATAATTACAAGAAATTGGACTTAAGGTTATGAAAATCAAATATTCAAATTACATATATTCAATCCAAAACTGGAGAGAATCCATAGGACCATTTTGAAGAAATCTAATGTTAAACATTCAAAACCGTCTATTGAAAAGTTAAATTTTGCTACATATGACATCCGCATTTTAAGGTAATGTTATATTGATCTACATAAACGGTGTCATTCCTAGGAAGTTCATATGTTCTAGAAAGTTGTTTATTGAGATGTTAGGTACATTTTAAAGTTGATTGTTTCCTTGAAATTTAAACGGAAATTTAAACGGTTTGGTCCTGAACAGGGGAAACATTTTTTGGTGATTTTTGTTCTTTATGACAAGGGCTACAACTTACTTTTTACTTTTTTGCAAAAATGACACGGAGGACCCAAATCTTTGGGAACCCATAAAAAAGTGCATGATTTTGGGAAAAACTTTTTGTTTGGTCTTTTATCACGTTGTGGTGTCCGTATATGGTTGCCATGACTCAAAAAATTACACAGTATTTAAAAAAAAATAAAAAAAATTTGATTTATTTGTGAACAAAATTTTACAACAAAAAAATCTTTTTTGGTGAAAAAAAAAATTTGGGATAAAAAATAATTTTCCCGATGTATGTAAGTTATTTCGGGACTAAGAAAAGTTGATTTCGACATACAGACGGACAGAGAGACAAGCTGACATGGCTATATAGTGTTCGATATCTATAACGATCCAGAATAAATATACTTTGTAGGGTTGCAAATGAAAACTGTAGAAATTACAAACGGAATGACAAACTTATATATACCCTTGCCACTCATGGTGAAGGGTATAAAAATTATCCCTCACTTATACATTGATTTCAGCCCCTTAATATTAACAGTGCTATTTTAAGATTAAAAATATTTCTCAAAATTGATTCCTAAAACGACGGCGACACTTCAAATGTATTTATTTTCCTCAAAGACAATTTAAATAATTGCCTTAATTTTGGAAAAACAAAAATATGTATCAGCATGTATAAATTTAATTTAAAGTTCAAATCAACATCAATAAATAATGCCAAATATGAAAAGTGAAGACTCCAGAGTAAACAAAACCAGTAACAGCAAAGAAATGAAAACATTTATATGTAAATGTAGCGAAATTTCAATTTTCAATTTAAATTTTCTTCTTTTTTTTTTTGTCTAAAAATAAAAACAACTTATCACTTAACACAGTGACGACAGCAACCATAAACAGTTGATGTTGTTGTTGTTGCTGTTTTTGAAATATACGACTAAGTATGTTTGTTATAAATTTACAATAATCGTGATGACACCCATAACTTATGTAAATTTTAAACACACACCACCTCGAATTGAATGTACCCAACGCCTTATAAAGCCCTTAACAATGTCCCCATTACCCCCCAACTACTCCCAAAATAATATCTTTTAACACTGCCTATAGCTGATAACTCTGTATGATGCGAGTAACCGATTTTGAAATCATATCATCTGTCTAAATGTCATCATAGTCTTTTTAAGGATGTATGTTTGCGTGTGTGCTTATTTGTTTGTTTGTTTCTCTGACAGAGAGCGAATGTGCAAAATGCGTGTCAGCGTATATGTATTTGTGTATTTATGTGTGTGCGTATTTGATTTGAAAATTCCCGCAAATATTTGCACACTTGCTCAATTTCAAAATGATTTATTTGCCATTGAGCTGTGATGAAAATTGTTTGATTTTCATCATAAAATACTTCTCACACCCCCACCATGCAGTTTTCCACTGGTACAGGTCTCTCCCCTCCTCTTGCCCTATTATGTGTAAAACCTTCTTACAGATGAGGCATTTTGTGTGTTGAGTACAAGAGAAATCTATCACGCCCTATCAAATTCATGGCACTAGTGATGTTGTGATACAAACTCCTACAAGTAGGTATGAAAACTCTTTTTCCAAATGTAATATTTACAAATTAGGGTGGTGCTTAGTTTGCACTTTATTGATTTTCGATGCTTCCACGGTGTAAAATAGTCATAAAATATACAAAATATATGCTGAAAATTTCAGCAACATCAAATAACCTTTAGAGGTTACACATTTTATTTGTGACAAAGCAATATTTTCTAAAAAAATTTTAAATTAAAAGTTGAAAAATAAATAATATAAAATGTTTGTACAAGGTGGGACAGCCATGAATCGGTTTACTCCGTAAAAACGCGGAATAATTGTTTCACATTGGGTTATTACTTCTGTTACTACGTTTATACGTAGCCTATTCGCAAATACAAATTATTTGCAATTAACTAACTCACTGTTTATATGTCACATTGGTTACGAAAAATTCTTGTTTTTATGAGATGCCGGATGGTAAAATTTAATTATTTGGTAGCTCTTTTATTGAATAAAATATGATACATTTTTTATTTTTTTAAATGTAAAAATTATAGAATCAAAAATTCTTGTCCGTGTTGCTATCCAAGTAATTCAAAAGCGCAATGAAATATTTAAAAAACGTCTTAACAAGCTAAAAGCGTAAAAACATATGGCAATGCTTAAAATCTTATTTGCAAATAGTGTCGTTAATCAGGAATTGTTTTCGTGAGTTAGTTATTCGCAAATAAAAAATTAATTTTCTTTTGCGAATAAGCCGTGCGTATAAACGTAGTATGTCCCACCTTGTATTTTATATTTAACGAGCTTCAACGGCTGCTTGCAACATTTATCATGTTGATGATATGCTGTTATTAACATTGTTTGTAAGTATAAGCTCTAGGTGATCATTGTGGAAACAGAACATTCTAGATCATTCGTGAGACTTCTAGAAGATGGCGCTGTGTATATAAATAGTAAGAGACAGAGTCTTCGTATCGTATGAGCTGTAAGAGTTAATATCAACTGTATTACCAGTGTGTTTTTAAAGTGTATAAAATAAGTATGTGCATTAAAAGATAGTGATTGTTTTAATTGTTGTGTAAATTTGAAAAGGATAACCGCCAGTATGGTGACAACATATGGTGACAACTTAAAAATAGAGTTTTAAATATCCGTCATAAAAAAACGCACTTGAGGACTTTTATTTTTTCCATCAGAAAAAAAACTCATTTGAGAACTTTTATTTTTTCCGACATAAAATAAAAGTCATTTTATTTTTCCCGTAAAAAAATAAAACTCTTTTGGTTTATTTTCTACTTTTTTAAAATATTTTTCTTTATTGAGTCTATCTGATATAATGAGTGTAGTAATTTATTTGTTTAAGAAAGAAAACCAACAACAATTTAATAATAGGAATCAAATAATAGCAAATTAAAATCCCAACTGTTTTTATTCTAATGACAATTTTTTCAATTGCAATGCAAGGTGCTTTAGAAATTGTAATGATCTGACCATCGGCAAGCTTTAGGTGTCAATTTACATAAAACGAGTTTTATTTTCTGACGGGAAAAATAAAACTCATCAAATGACTTTTATTTTATCACGGAAAAAATTAAAGTCCTCAAATGAGTTTTTTTTATGACGGGTAATTAAAACTCTTTTTTAAGAGTTTCATACAAACTTTAATTTTTATGTTGAAACATAACAGTTTTAGATGAATTTTTATTTTTAAAGTCACAAAATAACTGCTATAAAATAACTTTTTTCATATCACTTATAACCGTTACGGTCCCTGGAGGAAATAAACCACCGTTTCTAAAAGGTAAAAACGTAACAGAAATATTTGGGAATCAATTTTTAATGGATTAAAGTGAACAAAACAATTGTACAATTCCCATGTCATATTGTCACAATGTCCTAATATTTCATGACTCGGCGCCTGGGCTTAACCAACTCTTAAGCATTCAGCTCAGGTCTCTTCTGGTTGGTTACGATAACACAATAAACACAGCATACAGAGTAGTATAATTTTAGGAATTTTTTTACTTGAAAGGCAATAACAACATTTTCAAACCATTATGAAATATTAGGACATTATGACCTTGTGAATTGATTTTTTTCAACATTTAATTCAACACCTTTGACCCAAAAACTTCAAATAAAATGTACAAAATCTGAACGTTATCCGATTTTGCTCAAATTCTCAGCATTTGATTTTTAGACTGCGGAGAAAATGTTGAACATGGGATCATTGAAAATGCAATAACTTGAAAATAAGAGCCACCCTAATACTCACATATAGTTAGAAATAAATCAATGCATATATGGGTGTTGGGTGTGAGTAATGGGTGTCTCATGGAAATGTTGTTATTTTTGAAATATTTAAAATCATACAATTTGCAACACCTGAAAAAAGTTTATGCTAAATTTACGACCAATATATTGATGTGAGAATTTAGCATGCAATTTATTTACAATTTCTTTCTCACGTATTAGGTCAAATGTCGGAAGGAAAACAATTTAAAAATAGCTATCCAATTGTTCTAGTAATAACTGATATTACTAAATAAATACATGCGACCTAAAAACACCTCTCATAGTAAAACTCTTTTGCACAAAATCTATTTGTTATGATGATGATACTATCATTTAAACACTTGTTCCAATTTACATATGAAAATGATACACATATGTGCGAATGTTTGTTTGTTTGTCTAGCTGTCAGCATGTGTGTGAAATTTTCCCCCTTTACAAATACATATCCTTCTACATACCACCAGTCTTTTGGGAGCGTGTGTTATATTATTGTCAAAGATTTATATATTTATTTGTATATGAGTAAAATCGTATACTTATGTTATGTATATGTTAAAGACTTCAAAAGATTTTCTAGGTCTTAAAGAAGATTAATAATATTTGTGTTTTTGCAGAGATAAATTAGATTGTGTCTAAATGTTTGTTTGTATCTGCTGGGTATGACAAATGCAGACTAACCAAAAGTATTTCTTTAAACTAAGGCTCACATATGTATGTACATTGAAATATGTGTTCTTATTTTTGCAAATATCACTTATATATCGACTGGTTTTGTAACAAATCCAAAAATTCCAATTACTTTAATATACAAATTTGCATACAAATAAATAAATTTCATTTGTTTGTCTTTCGTTATTTTTTGTATTATTAATATGGATTCTTGAAATATTATTACATATTTATTTTGGGTTTGGCGTAAGCAAACATTTTAATATATTAAAATTCACTTTACCAGTGAATTCACAAATTGAGGGTTCTGATTTTTAAGAAAATTTTCTTATATTTTCTACTGAATTTTGAGTTTTTAATTTGATAATTTTCGTTATTATTAGAACTGTAATTAAAGAGTTATTGAAAATATATTTCACATTATTGAAAACATAAAACTAAAATGTGATTTCAATTACGAAAACTGTATTTTCATAACATTTTTTCTTTCTGTACAGAGTGGTTGAATAAAATAGTATTAAGAAAATTTACACAAATTTCTATACCCTACACCACCATAGTGGGAGGGTATTATGCGTTTTTGCAGATGTTTGTAACGCCCAAAAATATTAGTCTAACACCCACCTTAAAGTATCGACTTAGAATCACTTTCTGAGTCGATTAAACGATGTCCGTCCGCCTGGTTGGGTGGCTGTCCATGTAAACCTTGTGCGCAGAGTAGAGGTCGCAATTTTGAAGATATTTCGAGAGACATAAATCACACGAACTAATTTCATGGTGATCGGTCCATAATTAGTTATAGCTCCCATATAAGGCCCACTTCCGAAAATCACTCAGAAAATATAAATTATTGAAATTTTAAAAGAAAAATGTTTTTGCTCTTTTACTTAGTGTAGGGTTTTATATGGTCGGGCTTGACCGACCATACTTTCTTACTTGTTTAATATGAAAAAATGCAACATTTTTGAAGGCAGGAGATTTAAATTGGCTTATTTTTAAATTTAATGGAGATGTAGACTTGAAAGACCAAAAATTAATTTATCTAAAGAAAAAAAAAATACTTCGGTATAAATGTGGATCAACTTATTCCAATATTTGCAATCCTATTAAAATTTTGATACAAATTTTAGTTTTAGAAACTCAATAAACATGTAATAAAATCTTGATTTATTAATTGATTGATTTTACGTATTTTAAATTTATTATTCTAAATAAAAAGGTGTAAAAAAAACTTGCCAAAATAACAAAGGGAACCACACAATTCCAAAAAATTCGAGCGAAAATCCCAAAAATGGTAATTTTTACAATTTTGCCCATAGGGTACACATTTCCTTCGGAGCTAGGAAAATACTTAGGAGATAAATAGGGAATACGTCAGGGTTTCCAAATCTGCTATCCGTTTTCTGGTCCCAGCTTTGGCATTTTAGAACATGTGGCCCAAATTTGAAGGTAGGTCAAATTCCGAAGGATGTAGGGCAGACATATTCGAAATGCAGGACATGTCTTTTATACCAATATTTTCTCTGTAAATATACCTTTCAGCAAAAACATAAAAACTCTTAAAAAAGTTTTTTTTAATAAAAAAAAGAGTTAAGTTACCTTTTCATGCAAAAAACAGCATAACTCTATTAATTTTTGAATTTTTAAATTGCAAATCATTTATTTTTGGATCCTCAATTGATATTGCTCTGAAATTTTTTGTATATTATTGGTAATTTAGTTGTGTATTAATTTATATTGAAATTATAAGAGATAAATAGTACGCAAGAACTAGCCAAGTGCTTTCCATTAATATAAAAATGGGAAAAAAAATGACATGTGTTTAAAAATTGTATATGTCAAAGGTAGCCTACTTTGGTAATTATTCTTACCTACGACCACGTCAAATTTTATCCGGATCGGAGCCGGAAATGCCAGATTTATTTCTAAAAAATTTTGATTAAGCCCCACTGTGTGTGAAAATGCATATCATCCCAAAAATATCTTGGCTGTTTCAGCATTCTACGATAATTGGGAGTATTTTTAATATTTATAATTATTTTTTTCAGAATTGTTATACCTTGTTGGAAAGGGTATCTTGTCCAGATTCTATATTTGTAAAGAGTTTTGTATATATTGTTAGCAGATTTGAAATTTATTCATTAAATTATATAGTGATTTTTGGCATACCTACGCAACTTTGAATAAGGATTTTAACTTTTGGCGCCGTTTGCCGCCGATCTAGTTTTAACACAGAATTAAAGTTTAACTTATCTAAAATATGTATCAAAATTAGCTGCCTTTTGCTGCCTATAAACAAATGGCGTGCAAAAATGTTGAGCAACTCAGAAATTTAACAAAAAAAAAAAAATTATCAACTTTTTTTGATTTTAGTTGCTTTTCGTTGCTTATTTTGCTATTAAAGCTTATACAAATTTATAACCGTTTATAAAGTAAATTTAGTTCTTAACAAACCAATGTTTTAATTTTATTAACCGGATGAAAATTGTAAAACTTATTCAACTTTTCATTAACACCTTTTATTGTATTTTCCCTTTCAGCGCATATGAATAAAAGAGACAAAAAACTAAGAATAAAAAAAATTTATTTGTACAATTTTAAATTTACAAGGTAATTTTTTTCGAACGTTTAATAACTTTTGCAAATAAAAACCGATTTCAACTAGTAATGACTCATTTTTGTCTATATAAAATTGTCTTTAAAACACGGTTACAAAAAAATAGGTTTTCAAATAAAAAAATTAAAATAACTATTGTTGAAATTCAAAAATTATGAAAAAAATAAACTTTTTATAAAAAATTACATAATTTCATGAAATATGCAGACATTTATGAAAGACTAATTCGATGTCTATCCATAATTGTTTAAAATTTTGAAATCGGTCTAAAAATATATGAGTTAGAGGTACTGTTGTACTAATACTTTTATAAAAAATCTCAAAAAAAATCAGAAATGTGTTGTTAACCGTTCGTAACTTTTTTTTAATAATTCGATTTTTATGATTAAAAATACATATTAAAGCTTAAAGTCCCACCTATTCAACAAAAAAAATCTTTCAGAAATCTTCATCCATTCAAAAGTTACAGATTTTTAATCCGAAAATTACCCAAATTTTCCACTGTGCAATGCAAAAAAATTTCTCGAAAATCTATGAGAATTGTTTCCATATTTGGATACTTTGTTCGATATCCTCCAAAGGACGGTTATGACGAAAATTACAAAAGGATAATCGATTTATTTATATGTCAAAATCATCATTACTGATGTATTTAAAACAAAATGAAATTGCCATTTAAGCCTATACTTATATTAAAATAAACTTGGAAACAAAGAAAAGTAAAATAATAAAAATATAAATTGTATAGTTATATTGTATGGGCTATAAAGACTTTAGTCAAGTCTGCAGACGAAACTCAAATGCATAGTCGTCCTTATGAAATTGTATCTGTTTGTGTACTTTCACTCTTTAAATATCTGCGTTTATAGGCCATCATATGGTAACTTTCAACAGCAACAATAACATAAATGGCCATTATTATTTTTTATTCATTCTTCTTATTGTATCTCGATTATTATTTCATTCATACATTCCCTGCTGTTCTCTCCAAATACTTATATACATTTTGTTATTCTTTTATTTCTTTATTGTTTGTATTTAACTTAAGTGTTTTTTAAAGGCTTATAAATTTATTGCTTTTAGCTCATGTATTGCATGTAAAACTTTCAAATGGATTGGCGAAATTAATAAACGTATTTATGCAAACAATGGATTTACTTTGCTTTTTTGCTGCCACTGCTAAACATATTTATTCAAACAATAAATTTTCTATTCTTGGCTGTTTTTTTCTGCTTGAATCAATTACAACATATGTTGGTGATAGACTCACGTATAAAATCATAAATTTATTAAATTTATATGTAGATGGGTATTTAGGAAATATTATTGAAAGTGGAAAAGGAAATATTATTTAATGTATATTGAGGATAAGTCCGATTTAGGGTAATGGGGTGAGAAAACCAATCGTAATCAAACTATTTTCTGATACTCTTAGCATATTTTGTACAATCTCTATTTAATATTCAAATTGTCTCTGAGCAAACCAAATGTCTCATGTGCAAATAGTTAATTAATTGTATATTCGACCATCTTAAAGCTGAATTTGTTTACATCTGGTCAAAGTTTTCATTTGTTGATCGAAGGGAGCTTATACTAACTGAAAAAAAATGTCGTAAGTTAATGTCTGAGAGAATTGTTATTGTCAGAATTATATTGTGTAATTTTATTGGGATAATTTTTATGGAAGATTAGAACCCTCTAGCTGCTCCCTTTAGGGATCAAATTGACCCTTATTAGAAAATACAAAAAACCCTTAAAAAGGGACATTTGTGGATTAAAATATTATACGAAAATGTTTGTCGAAAAATTTCAGTGATACCAATCTTCAAAGATACCAAAGTTGTAAATAAAGGCTTAACTACCAAAATTAAAAGCCACCTCGGTTGATAGTTTTGAGAATTTTTATATTAAACGGTTTAAGTTTCATTTACTTAATACAAGGTGGCTCAAAATGAATCATCCAATTTTGTTTTTGTATATTTTTTTTTACTAAATAAAGAAAAATCTTTTGAGTGATGGAGATCTTTGTTTGGGCGTTTACAATTTTTTTTCTTAATTGGAAAATATGAAATCCGCCAAGTTACTGCCTCCAGTATTGATAGACATTTGTACCCATTTTATCGCATTTTACATAACTTTCCGCAAGATTTCTGGGGATAACTGTTCGCACTGCTATAGAATATTCTCCTTAAGGGCTGTGATTGTCTGAGGCATAAACACACAATTATCTCAACAACATTATCAGCCATAACAGTAGCAATTTCAAAACGTTTGCGAGTGCAGGATTCATCCAAAAGCAGGGAAATTGGGTACCATACGAATTGAAGCCGAGAGACATTGAAAGACGATTTAGCGTGTCATAAATTATGCTTCACGCTATAAAAGAAAATCATTGCTTGCTATGGAAACTGAAATGATAACCCGAAATATAAGAGATCGTATGTAAAGTCGGGCCAACCAGCCGAATCGACACAAAAGTCAAATATCCATGGCGCTAGGGTATTGCTCTGTATTTGGTGGGATTAAAAGGTTTCTTACTATTATGAACTGCTGAAATCTGAGCAGACCATCACAGGGAAACTGCACCTAATGCAGCTGATTCGCTTGAAGCGAGCATTGGCCGAAAAAAGCCCAGAATATGTGGCCAGGCATGAAAACATAATAATCCATCATGACAAAGCTAGGCTATATTATGCAATACCTATTAAAAACTATTTAGAATAAAGAGGTTGGGCATTTTTGCCTCACAATCCTTATAGTCAACTCCTTGACCCGCCCGAATGCTATTTACTTCGACAGATGCAAAAAGCTATCACTGGGATACGCTTTACTTTGGAACAGAGTATCCGATATTGGCTTGATTTGTTCATGGCCTCAAAAGATGAGCAGTTCTTCTCGATATGCACATATTGCCAGATAGATAATAAGAGGCCATAGCTAACAACGGTCAATACTTTGAAAAAATGTTTCAAAATAAAAGCTAAAGATTTGAAAAAATTGAGCATTTTCATGTTATACACCCAATACAAAATATAAACAATGAAACTGAAATAAAATTAGGATTAAACATAAATATATTTCACTTTCAAACCATTCAATTAAATAATTGTAAATTTTGATATATCTATGTTATCTTTTTGCGAAAATCTATTGTAATATAATAACTTAAAATTTATTTTTTTTATTTGTATTTTTTCGCAATAAATTTATGTATAAAACTGAACTAAATTGACAACTAATGACGGGGTAATATAGAGAATAATTTTACCTTTCCGATAATATAATGTTTACAATCTTCTCCAAAGTCCAAAAGCTACATTATCTGGAAATTTGAAAAATTTACCATACATTATATTGTTCCATGTCTTCATGGCAAAAAAAAACATGTATGTACATATTTTTTAATTTAATTATACAAATAAATACTTAAAAAAATCCAAAACATTACTAAATAACTACAAAAACTGCAGAAAATTCACTACCAATTTCAATGAAATTAAAATTTTCTATTCTACAGCATACACACACATTATTCTTTCGAAAAGCAATTCAGTTAAAACAAAAAATAAATAGACACAAATTGAAAAATGTTTGAAATTTAATGCTCCACCCAAATGCAGCAAGCAGCACACAGGCACATGCATCAGCAAAGCACTGCAGATGCATGTTTGCAAAAGCATGATGATGAGATGTGCATGGAACAATTGGTCCTCTGCCAATTGCATAGAAATAAATGAGTGCATATAATTATACACGTATTTTATTTGTTTAAATCTGTATGTAAGTGTTTATGCGTATGTGTTTGAATATATCTATGTGTGTCTAATGTATCTATGTATGCTAACAATAGCAGCCATGTTAAATTTCAATTTGTACGACTGTAATTTAGTTTTTTCAATTAGTATAGTTTTTTATTAGATTTTCCTCGAAAAGAGTTAAACATTACTTTTAAGCATTACATTTATTTAGTGGTACAGTGGAAAGAAGTGCCTGGAGACAAATTCTACCTATGCTTAGTGTATTAAGATTGTGATTTAGGTGCTTGTGATCATGTAACAGGCGATATACTGTTTTCAGCTTTAAATGAATCTTACAATATGTTATTCTATCTTACATCAAATACTTAATTTAAATGAACTATTTCACATTGTTTTACAAATAGACCATTTTAAGATATACGAAACACTTTACGAATAAAAACTTATGAATAAGATCTGGTTTTGGATTGTTGTCACTGGATCGTATACGTGTTAAAATATATGAATTAAATATAACTCATACGTCTCCTTATGAACATTATTCTCTAAAATATTTAAAATTCTATTATTAATTTTATTCATAAGATTTATAATTTTTTCCTTAATTTTCGTTGATATAACAATAAAGCTAAACCACTGTAACAGCTGACTGAATGTTCAGTACTCATTTACTACAAATTCATTTTAATATTTTTAACGAATTTTCCAATTAGTACTAACTACGGCTTATGTCTTTTCTATACAAGCAAACATACATATATGCATACATTTTACGCAAATACGAAATACATTAGGGTGGCTATGTTAGAAAGAAGATGGAAAAAATGAAACAAAAACTTAATTTAAATAGTTTAAAAGTAATGAGGGTAATGTGCATATTTACAGTTTTATAAAGTTTTGGAAACTTATTAAATATTCAAGACGTCATATTTCCAGACAAGATATTCCCTTTGATGAAGACACTGTATAAGTAATATTCATACATTTCATTTCAATCAGAAATTACCAATCCGAAAATTACTATTTTCTGTTTGTTTAACTAAAATAGAATATAGAAAGTTGTAAAAACTGTCAAGCAGGGCACCCAGCGGGTTTACGCTGAATCCAGTGGTTCTAAGTATTTTTTCAGGTTATTTTATTGTTTTCGAAAAATACCGTTATTTCGAAAATAGAGGAGGTTACACAACATATATTCGCATAACTCAAAAACAGTTCAGTTTACTGAATAAGTCTAAGAAAACAAAATTCCGCAATAAAATTACCTTTAAGAAAAATTAAAAAAAAAAATTTTACTTTTTTGGGCAAAATTTTTGATTATAAAACGTCATGAAAAATAGGAAAATGTAGCTATGCTGGTTTTTTTCTACACGTATAGAAAACAAAGTTGCAAACAAAACGGGCCATGATTTAAAATCTGTATACAACTTTTTATTTTATTCACAAAAGATTTAACGGGTTTTTCCATTTTTTTAGTTTATTCAATAAAATGAATTGTTTTTGAGTTACATGAATATATGCTGTGAAATCTCCTCCATTTTCGAAATAACGTTATA
The DNA here is from genome assembly GCF_958450345.1 of Calliphora vicina. Taxonomy (NCBI): domain Eukaryota; kingdom Metazoa; phylum Arthropoda; class Insecta; order Diptera; family Calliphoridae; genus Calliphora; species Calliphora vicina. Next base: position 28,108,880 of record NC_088781.1, read on the forward strand.
TCTCGAAAACAAGAGCTAACCTAAAACAAGTAAGAAAGTATGGTCGGTCAAGCCCGACCATATAATACCCTACACTAAGTAAAAGAGCAAAATCATTTTTCTTTTAAAATTTCAATAATTTATAATTTTGAGTGATTTTCGGAAATGGGCCTTATATGGGGCTATGACCAATTATGGACCGATCACCATGAAATTAGGTCATGTGATTTATGTCTATATGAAAGTTTACTATTTTGAATTTTGTGAGTATACCAAAATTTTTAAGCGATTTATGAACGTTAAAGTGATTTTCGGAAGCGGGTCTATATGGGAGCTTCGACTAATTATGGACCGATCGTAACAAAATTTGGTGACATGAATTTTGTATATATAAAACTTATTTGGAGTGCAATTTGTTTAGATACATTTATAAATTAAATATTTATGACCGATAAAGTCCAATTTCGGAAGGACATTTGTATGGGGGCTAGGTGAAATAATGGACCGATTTCAGCAAGTTTCAATAGGCTTGGTTCTTGAGCCAAAAAAATAATATGTACCAAATATGATCGAAATATCTTCAAAATTGCAACCTGTAATCTGCGCACAAGATTTACATGGACATCCAGCCAGCCAACCAGACGGACGGACATCGTTTAATTGACTCAGAAAGTGATTCTAAGTCGATCGTTATACTTTAAGGTGGGTGTTAGACTAATATTTTTGAGCGTTACAAACATCTGTACAAACGCATAATACCTTTCCCACTATGGTGGTGTAGGGTATAAAAACGGTTATTAGTTAAACCTGCTGGGTGCCCTTCTTGACAGAAAAAATGTGTCAATTTCGTGCACTTTTTAGCTTTTATTTTGAAACATTTGTAGAATATAAATTTATTCAAAGTATTGGCATTTTTTAGCCAAAAGAATTGGATATGGATTCCGAGCCAAAACAATTGCTCGTCTTTTGAGGCCAAAAACGAATCAAGTCAATATCGGATACTCTGTTAGTAGTCGGATGGGGCTAAACTTCCAAACCGCTTCATTCTAAATAATTTTTAACAGGTATTGCAGCATGTGGCCGAGCTTTGTCATGACGGAATATTACTGTTTCATGTCTGGCCGTATATTTTGGGCGTTATTCGGCAAACGCTCTATTAAAACGAATCAGTTTTGTTTAGCATAGGTTCCCTATGATGGTCTGGCCAAATTTAAGTAGCTCATAATAGATAGAACCTTCTTGCTAACACCAAATACTATTCTATGTATTACCTTAGCACCTTGGATATTTCGCTTTGGTGTCGACTCGGCTGGTTGGCCGGGCTTCACATACTACGATCTTTTACGCTTCGGGTTGTTGTAGTGGTTCAAATTTTCATCGCAAGTAATAATTCAGTCCAAAAAATGATTTTCTTTTATAGCGTTAAAGTATCATTTCTGACATGCAAAATTGTCTTTCAAGGTCTATCGGCTTCAATTCGTATGGTACCAAATTTCCTTGTTGCTCTCGAACCTTTTTAAATTACTGATTGAGTAGCTCCCACTGATTTGGCAAACTCTTGTAGAGTTTGAACAACAATCTTCATGGAGGAATGCAATTCTTGGTATTAAATTTTTTTTGTCTGGCCTGTGCGATCTTTCCTTGTCAAAATCACCACTTCTGAACCAAGCAAACCATCTCTCACATGTTGAGACCGATGAACAGTGGCGCCACTTGGATATTTTCGTTGCAAAAATCATAACTTTTGAACCAAATGAGAAGAGGGAGAAAGGGTTCCACGCCTTTTAAGTGCCTGCTTATAGGTTAGAAAAGTTGAAATTTGTGAAATAATCAATTTTCTGGGAAGTAAAATAAAATATTTTTTTAAATTTTTGATTTTTTATATTTCTTTTTAAAGGCTTTTTAAATGATTTAAAATTATTCCAGAAAAGATTTAATTATACCCACACCACCATAGTGGGGAGGGTATTATGCGTTTGTGCAGATGTTTGTAACGCCCAAAAATATTAGTCTAACACCCACCTTAAAGTATACCGATCGACTTAGAATCACTTTCTGAGTCGATTAAACGATGTCCGTCCGTCCGTCCGTCCGTCCGTCTGGTTGGCTGGCTGGCTGGCTGGCTGTCCATGTAAACCTTGTGCGCAGAGTACAGGTCGCAATTTTGAAGATATTTCGATAAAATTTGGTACATATTACTTTTTCGGCCCAAGGACCAAGCCTATTGAAACTGGCTGAAATCGGTCCATTATTTCACCTAGCCCCCATACAAATGTCCCCTCGAAATTGGTCTTTATCGGTCATAAATGTTTAATTTATCTATGTATCTACACAAATTTCGCTACAAATAAGTTTTATATATACAAAATTCATGTCACCAAATTTTGTTACGATCGGTCCATAATTAGTCATAGCTCCCATATAGACCCGCTTCCAAAAATCACTTTAACGTGCATAAATCGCTTAAAAATGTTGGTATACTCACAAAATTCAACATAGTAAACTTTCATGTAGACATAAATCACACGACCTAATTTCATGATGATCGGTCCATAAATGGACATAGCCCCCATATAAGGCCCACTTCCGAAAATCACTCAAAAATATAAATTATTGAAATTTTAAAAGAAAAATGTTTTTGCTCTTTTACTTAGTGTAGGGTATTATATGGTCGGGCTTTACCGACCATACTTTCTTACTTGTTTTTTTTTTTGTTTTTAATTTATTTTAAAGTTTTTTGATAAATATTCCAGAATAAAAAATATTTTGTTTAAAATATTGCTCATAATACGTAACAGAAGGTATAGCTAATGGGTTTTCACGGTTATATGTCGTACATTGTCTTTTTTAAAAATTTTACCTCTAGCTAAAATGGGGCAGCTGGAAATTTTTCAATAACTAAGTTAGAATAAATCAAGGATATGTACCCTTCAAAATGACTTATAAGTTATTAAAAAACAAAAACTGCGTTCAAAAGATAGCCATTTATTGTAAATCTCGCATTAAGTAAATTCAAATTCCAATAATAAATGTTTAATTTCTGAAATGGTATTTTAAAATATTTCTAGAACTGAATTCGAATTTCAATTGTTGACTTTATGTAAACGAAGTAAATTTCACAGTAAGGAATATGAAATCTAACAAATCTATATAATTTTCTGTTTCTGAGATGATTTTATAAAATGTTTCTAAAATTTATCGACATTTCAAATGTTTGCATTATGTAAATAATGTAAATTTGAGTTTAAACAATATAAAATTTTATAATTTTCTAAATTTCATTCGTACTAAAAGCACTTTATATACAATTTCAATTGTTAACATTTAGTAAATAAAGTCATTTTTTTATTTGAGCCATCCTAAAGAATCTAGGCAATGAATTTTGCCTTCTCTGCATGTATGTATGCATGTGTTTTTGCGTGTACTTATTATATGTATGCAAACGTAAATACTGAATACTCTCTGTCTGTCGTTGTGAAGCTGCCATATTAAAAATCCGCTCATGTACGTAATTGGTATCGCAGCAAATTTTGTGTATGTGTATGAGCGTGAGATTGTTATCAACATGATTGCATCTTTAACTGCTAAACATACACACAGCCAACTGATGTTGCAGCCATCTCTAATTGCGATTTCTGGCTAATTTCATCTGAAAAAGCTTAAATAAAAATTAAATTCTTTTTACTCGTAAATATTGGGCGTATTATAGATTGTTTTCTATTGACAATATTTTATTTTTAGACAATATAATTTTATGACAATATTTTGTTTTTTTTTTCTTATATCCCTCGCAAAACTTTCTCCTTAAAATTAAAATATAATTTTCAATAGATTAAAAGGAAATATATTTTTATTGTTATTGTTTTTTGTTTTGTATTATTACTTTTATTTATTTTTAATCTTACACCATAAAATTTTCAAGATTTATGAATGTTTTTTTTGTCGGTTTTACTCTTGCTATTCGCCATCAAAAACAAAGACAAAAAATTAATATAACTTTTGTTGTTTGAGACCAGAGAATAAGGTGTGTTGTAGGTAAAGGAAAATAACAAATAGCCATAAATATGGCAATGACAATAAAGAAAACAATGAATTCCAAATATTTCCAGAGTTTTCTATAAAATGTAGCAAAAAAATACTTTATTCGGCTGTACTGAATCTTATATACCCTGCAACAAAGTATCCCAAGAAGATTTTAAGTCTGCATAAAACACTTCACTGTTTCAAGCAAGCTGGTACAGAATGGAAATTTTAATTAACAGACAGACAATGTTTTAATGGAACATTGTTTGGGTATGAAGATTAATCGCAATGTTAAAACTGGTAATATTAAAATCAGCCAAGAACGTTATATCAAAGATTTGTTGCAAGAATATAATACGAAAAATTGTAAATGAATTTTGACGAAATAAATGTACAAAAGTCGATAGCACTTCATAAAAATCTCTTATTGGAGTCTTATTGGATTTGGAACTAAACATAAGGCCCACCATCTGGACAACAATCTTGGTGATGGATTACGCTGATGTATGATCAACTTTCATGATAATCGACTCAAAAGCCATCACGACCAAAGGCTGTCATTCCCTCCCTTATCCTTACCCCATTTAATCCTCTCTATCCCCATAGCATTACAGAGAACCTGTATGGCTAATTAGTGGTAAAAGAAGATTAATCTCTAACAGCTCCCCTCCGGTGCTAGAACACAGGCGGGTTATAATTATTTTGTCTATTCCATGTCCACAGTCACTGCTTGGATGTTCCATCCCCTTACATGCCTATTCGTGGGACAAAATTATGAACAACAAATACAATAACAACAACTACAACAGCGCATTAGGAAAACCGATGCTCTAGGATCATCATCACAAGACGACCTTCTAGAATCCAGTCAAGAGACTTTGGTCGATCTCTCAGGCAGCATGACAGATCGACAGCTTGGATGTTCCATCCCCTTACATGCCTATTCGTGGGACAAAATTATGAACAACAAATACAATAACAACAACTACAACAGCGCATTAGGAAAACCGATGCTCTAGGATCATCATCACAAGACGACCTTCTAGAATCCAGTCAAGAGACTTTGGTCGATCTCTCAGGCAGCATGACAGATCGACAGCGTGACCACCACAGTACCCAGTAGCCCTCTAAAAACCTGACAAACGAACCCCTTCCGTATCGTATGCCAAGGTTGGCGACCAATTATTGATAAAATTAACAAGGAGGAAGAGTTAGAAAGACATCCTCAAGTCAAGATACGTCAAGGCGATATTCAATCTTAACAAGATTGCTAAGTATGCTGCCAGCGGTGTCCACTATGATGAGAAATATCTCTTAAAATACCAAACTATGATAGACTAATACCAAAAGTTTTTGGATTCCGTACCCACAACATCTAAGCTACAAGCGCAATCGTTCTTGTACAGAGGGAGGAAAATCGTCTAAAAGAAGAAATGTTGCCATCACATCACATTTTAATGGCTCTGGCCACAGAAAAAGAAGGTCTCATTAATGGTGTGTAACACAAAAGGGTGACATCGAGTCCATATTAACTGAGCTTTTTAGGGAACACTTTCTCGCTAATAGAACTAGTACGGCACCTTGCTTTAACTCTGATGAAAGTCATTGGCGCTACAGGGTAATCAAATGTTCTCAAAGAACTTTCATAGCAATTACATCGCAAATATTAGTGGGAATGTTAAATTCTTAAACTGATCCCTGCTCAAGTTATATTAGATTCTGTATCAAAGTTAGCACAAAGAAATGTTGATCCACAAATTCATCGATTATCCAAAAACTGATTGGGGTTGATTGTCCACTGATACAAAATCGTATTCCGGATACATATTTTATCTTCGAAACTTGGGAATCAAAGAAACAAATAGTTTCAAAAAGCACTGAAGCTGTAAATATATCAACACCACCACATTAAAGAAGTCGCAAACAGGGAAAATATCACCTTGAAATACTGTCCAACATAAGATATGCTTGCAGATATTTTTATGAAAAATATTGCTATAGCAAAACATCATAAGTACAGAATATATTTGGTTTATGAATTGCAATAGATTGCAATAGCACTTTTGGTTTTTAATAACTAATATGTAATTTTGAAGGGTACATATCTATTATTTATTCTCACTTAGTTATTGAACATTATATTGTTAACAACAAAGTTTTTTTTTGCTTCGAAAATTTCGAATTTTGTACCAGCCATATGCGAGAAGTTCTGCTTTACTTCTTCAATTTGAAAGACAAGTGTCGCTGAAGCACACCGATTGTTCACCTAAACCTATGGTAAATTCTCCATCGATTTCAATGTACTAGAGATGGTTTGTGCGGTTCAGAAGTGGAGATTTTGATACGGAAGACAAAGATCGCCCAGGTCAGCCAAACAAGTTTTAAGAAAAAGAGTTGGAGGCACAACTCAATGAAAATTATTGTACAACTCAACCAGAGCTTGCAAAATTATAGCGAACTACTCAAGCAGCAATTTCAAAACGTTTACAAGCAGCAGAATTCATCTAAAAGCAGCTTGAAGATTATAAAAAAAAATAATTTTTGCACCGAATCATTAATTACAATGAAAAATAGATCCATTATGATAACCGGAAGCGTAACAGATCGTATGCGAAGCCCGGCCAACCAGCCGAATCGACACCAAATCGAAACATCCATAGCGCTAAGATAATGCTCTGTATTTGGTGGGACCAAAAGAGTCCTATCTATTCTGAGTATCCGAAATCGGTCACAGGGAACCTGTACCGAAAAACGCAAACAAGAAACTGTAATAGTCCATCATGACAAAGCAATACATGTTAAAAAGTATTTACAAAGAAGTGGTTGGGAAGTTTTGCCTCACACTCTTTATAGTCCAGACCTTGACCCGTCCGACCAAGGCATACTTAACCAGGCGTAACGCCAGCAGACTATTTGTTGCTCTACTTGTGTCTTGCCTTGTGAAATGTCAAAAGCTTGTTTACAAACATTTTTAAACTTGTTATAAGATTAAAAAGAATATTTTATATTTAAAAAGGTGAGTAATTGTCACCGCTTTATGTGCATAAAATATTAAAAAAAAACTATTTCATTTATAAAAGTGCGTTTTTGTGAATTTTTTTTGACATTTTACACGATTTTACACAAATAAAAGTGACTATTGTTCTTGTATTGTTGTAATTGTTGTACGCTGCCACCTTGTTAATACACCTTGCGTCCGACTACTATTTGTTTCGATCAATGCAGAACGCTGTCTCTGGGATACGATTCACTTCACTTCAGAACAGAGTATCCGAGTATCAAATAACTGCATAAAAATAAGTTCAATGATTGGCCTCTTCGGAAATGCATCACTGCGCTGCATCTGATGCGCAGTACATTCTAAAATGCAAAAGTTACCAACACTGCAAATGTCTTGAGTTCCAAAAAGCAACAGTGAAACAGATGATGCGCAAAAACCCATAAAACAAGCATCACCAAAATGGCTGATGCATTGTCTGCTCATCAGCATCAGCTGATTTGCATCTGCATCGCAAACTAATCACAGATGCATTTCCGAAAAGTCCCGATGTTAAATTACACGATCTGGCTGCCAATTTTGATCACTGAAACGCTAGAGAACACGACCAAGAAATATCTCATGATCTAATTCAATTGTGGACAACAGCACATGTTGTCCACATCAATATAATGTCACGATATCAAACACAAACTGCGAATCCTTTTAGCTTGTCTGCAGATACAACCAGAGTCTAAGGCGGGAAAAGAACCCGCAGTCCTCAGTTTGGTAGTCTACAACAATTTTGCCCAAATCCTCATTTCACGTTGTAGAAATGACAAATCGGAAAATATTAATTTTCCATCCATTTTGGCATGGATTCGGCATACCGCTAGACCCAAATTGCATGATAAAACTGAAGTAATGTAGAGTGCTTAGACAAAAAAAGAAAATATGACTTGAAAAACAAAGTAATATATTTATATTTTTTAGTAAAACTAAGAAAAACTTATGCCAAAATACTTATGTGTAACACAGATATAAAGGTGAGTTGTGAACGGTACACTTAAACATCTTGCCCTAGCTGCTATTTCTTATTTTCTTTTTTCAATTCTCTGTTACTTATGATACCAGTACATCCTGCCTGTGCGAGAATTGAGAAAAACAAACATTATTTATTTGGCAATAAAGATTTATGCTTGTTAGTTGTTTTTTTCTTTCTTATTTTCTTCGCTTCCTTTGGTTTAGAACCAAACAATAAGTTCTCAAATTTCTTGCCATATACTTTGGCTGTATTTTTGTATGCTTTCATGCTGCTGCTGTTTTTTTTTTTTTGGGAAGTGGTTGCTGGCTTAATCTATTTACAAAAGATTTATGCTTGATTGTTTTTGGAAAGGTGACTTTCATTAATTATTCCACTCTACAGCTAGAATACTTGATTACCATTCACAAGTTGTAGAGGAAATATGAACAGTCTAAAAGATGCTCATACTAGTAAAACAAAAGTGGCTAAAAGTGAAGTACTGTGGAGTACTTAATGTTTTTTCTTTCTTCTTTTATTTGTAAAAAATAATTACTATAAAATAACTACATTATGCCATTACATCTTAGCTGTGCTAAGTAAAATTAATTATTTTCCTTAATCCCTGCAATAAGCCACTAACAAATTGATTTGCTTTTCATTTGCTGGTAATAAATATTGCAAATTATTTTGCTATCAAAAAATCATCAATTGGTTTACTGTAACGTTTTCTTTTTTTGAGGAGTTACAAATTAATTTGTTATTCCATTCAACCACATCAGAGAACACTTAATTTATGAGCATCACTGACTATCAGGATTTATTTGGACAATCGTGTGTTTCATTTCTTTGTATGCCCTTCACCATGAGTGGTAGTGGTATATATAAGTTTGTCATTCCGTTTGTAATTTCTACATGTTTCAGTTGTGACCCTATCTTCTATATACATATATAAAAATTAAATAGTCCATGTATGTAATGGTATCACTTGGAAACGGCTGGAGTGATTTGGCAGATTTTTTAATAGATTCAAAATTTTCAGGAGATGGTTTTTAAAGAACTGTAATAAAAAAGCTCCCTAAAGTATGCTGTACAAATTTAGATATTTTATTTGCAAATAAATAAGAACAGGCAGGTGTATGTGGGTTGTAAAAACTTGAAGAACTAACATTAGCAAATGCTACCGGGCGAAGCCGGGGCGGTCAACTAGTAAAGTATAAATATTCTGGATCGTTATAATTAGCGGAGTCGATGTCCGTGTCTGTCCGTCTGTATATTGAAATCAACTTTCCGATGCACCAAATAAGTTACATACAGGATTGAGACATCAACACAACCACAATAGTCCCACTTCAAATACTAAAAATCGGCCCGAACATAACTGATATAACAGAAAAAATCCACGACTACCTCGATTACATATTTTTTTAGTTATATCTGCACTACTAAGTCATTAATGTAGACAGTATGGGCATCAAATGATGGACATTTCAAATACCTTTCCAATAACGTATATAACATCATAGTTATTTGGACCGATAATGAGTCAAAATCGGGAAAAATATTTTTTTAACCCGAATTTTCTTTAACATATACATTTTCACCCATATTTTTCACTAAGAAAGAGAGCAATATTCGGCTGAGCCTTCATCAAAGTATACTTTAAGATATACATTGAAAATATTTTTTCTGAAAAAAGATTCAAACTTTAATTTCAAGTATAATTTGGTGAAGCGTATATAAGATTCGTTACAGCCGAAAATAGCTCTCTTACTTGCTCAAAATGTTATTGGGCATAGTGACACGTTTTGTATGGAAAACAATTTATAACTACAGGCGATTTTCCAACCCTCTTTATTTCCGTATTTAGTTCTTGAATGATTGTTTGTTGGTATTCTTTGAATTATATTATGATTTCTTTTGTTGCTGCTGTAGTGCAATCATTTTAATTTATTTTTCAAGTGCTATAAATCAAATGTGTTTTAATAAATTGTTATAAATAGGTGTATAGAATGATAATTTGTCTGCGTAGATTTAGATGTGGTTCATGATTATAATAACATAAAAGGTTTGGCTGAAAATCCTCAAATGTTAATGAACACAAAAACGATAATTTAATAGATGTCTATATATAAAAGAAAACAAAGTTTAACCATTCACTTTATAAGATTAAAGTCAAGTTAAAGGCTAACTTTTAATATTACAAAACTAAAATCACAAGGCAACACACATTTTGTAATGATATGTACGTTTTTTATTCCACTATTGGCCGCAGCGTACCAATAGTTACGCAAGATGTAAGGTTAAATATGGGAAAATAAAACTCCACTGCTTTGTTTATACAAATGTACACTTTTGACAAAATTCTCGATGAGTATTACACAGGCCAACAGAAAAAAGGCTTCCGTAACCACTATATAGATTTGCTGCATTATGGTTACCTAAGTACGAAAATGGTAAAATTTTTGAATTCTATGGATAGATTTTTTTCTAAAATTTGTTTTAGATATTTCTCCACATAATTTATGATAAATTGTATATGCTGTATGTTTTACATGTGTTTTGTTATTGCAAACAATTTTTAACAATAACAAAGCGCATGTAAAATTTACACTCAAAAAATTAAATTTTCTGAAAATAAGCAAATTCACTTAATTGAGTATAAATTCGAAAATAATCCATCGATTTTTATGATCAATACCTCATATTTTTGCTTTGCGATAAAGCAATAAATCTAAACAATTTCTGCCGTTTTCGATTTTTCATGATTTTTTAAAACAAAAAAAATTTGCTATTTTCACATAAATAAAATATTTTTTTGCTCCAATTTGTTATTATAACTCCGAAACTACTGAGCCGATTGAAACGCAATATATATATGAAAATTTATATATAGCATGGAAAAAATGTTTTCAAAATTCAATCAATCTAAAGAAGAACATTAACTACTCAATTTTATGCACAACAAACAAAAAAGTAAAATTTTGTGAAAATTGGCGAATACACTTAATTGTGAATAATTTCAAAAAGAATCAATCGATATTTATGACCGATATCTCGTGCTATTGCCATTATATGTGGCTTTGCGATAAACTAATAAACTTGAACAATTTCTGCAGTTTTCGATTTTTCATGAGTTTTTTAAAACACAAAAATTTTCTATTTTCATAGCAGAACAAGCAAGGTACAATTATTAGAAAGTACGTTCTCAATTATACATTCCCTATAACGTCAAACAAAAGAAAATTAGAAAAAAACAAAACGAAATGTCTAAGACAAAAAAAAAATAATTAAACAAATTTTTGTGTATTTACTTTTTTTCGTAAAATATTCAATTCAAATTAAATTTTTTCCAAATAAATATGTGTTAGTTTTAATATAACGTGCAAAACATTGAGAAAACAAAATAAAAAGTGATTAGAGTAAATGCGTTATTTGACGTTGTAGGGGTAAATATTGAAAACTCTCCCTAATAATTGTAACTGGTTGGTTCTACCATGGTTATTTTCACGTAAAAAATATATTTTTTGCTTGAATTTGTTATTATAAATCCGAAAGTACTGAGACGATTACAAAAAAAAAAAATTAAAATAAACTTCTCCAACGAATTTAAAATATGAACCATATTTGTACTACTGCAATCACAATACATCAAAATTATGTAGTGGTTTAAAAAGCCTCTAAAATTTCGTTGCCCTGTATTATCCATATATGTAGCTAAATTTCATTGAATTGCCAAATTCAATGTTATTTAGGGATGTTAAGAGCTTATTGGGATTGACAAATAACACTATACAATTCAATCCAATTTTGTTAAATACACGATCTAGGGAGACAATTCGGATCAACAAGATGAGTCAGCACACGGCCAAGAAATGGCTAAGTTGTCCAATGGCCAATCCAACTTTATTTACAATTGATGATCAGGATTCATATTGTTACGAAATTGTACTTGAATTCAAATGCAACGATTTTAACGGCTGATTTAAAAGTAGCAGAATGCTTTCCATTAGCAGTGCTGTAATAGCAAACTGTAACATATCTGTGGGCATTATTAACATTGAATAAAAGCTTTCAGTTGACCAATGATCGTAAGTTGGCAACGCTGTTTGCTGCGACCATATATTCGAATTCGAATATTCATGAATATTAAAGAACATTGTAGAAAGTACACCACAGAAACCTCTAGACAGTTAAAGAGAAATCTAGAGTACAGATGGCAGTGTTATAAATAGTGGCAGAGGTTGCAGTCGTTAGTGAGTTTACCAGAGACGCTTTTCGAATAAACATCAACTAAGTGCCTTAGAGTGTGTTGTATTTTTCAAGTGAATTCGTGTACATCATAAAGTGTGTCTGTATTTCTGCGAATTTATAAACGTGTATAAAAAAACATTGAGTGATTATTTAATTCTGTGGTTGTTGTACATTTTAAATAAATAAAGAGTTACAATTTTTAAACTACTAAACGGCTTTTATTTTCAATCAAAAGTATCCGGTTTATTTAAAGGAAATAAACAAACGTTTTGAAGATGTTAAAACGTAACAATTTTCTTGTTTCACCTGCTCTTTCCCACAGGTCTCTGTTTGAGATAACATTCGGCCAAAATATTTTGAACAGTTTTCGTAACGAGCAATTAATAAATATCTGCAAGGATTTCAAGTCGCTAGCTTTGGTGTTTCAGGATTCATAGCCATACAACAGGAATGTATGGGGTGATTTCCATACCCTTTGCAGAAGCCCCAAATGATTCGTTTGCTTTTTTCAAGCCGCCTGATGCTGATATGACACTACCCAGATATATAAACGATTGGACATCTTCAAGATCTAATTTGTCTATGTGGAACTTTTTCGAGTTGATGGTATTGAAATGCAAGGCCTTGGTCTTTGTTATGTTAACATGTAACATGTTGGGTGCCCCGTCATGAAGGATATTAGCTAGTATTTTGTTAATCATTGGCAATAAGGTTATTCCTCTCTAATTCCGACATTCCGTCAGGTCACCATTTTGTTTTTGTTCCACTATTATTGAGCTCAAGGGGAAGTGCATGTGAATACCAACGGTTTTCGTTAATGGACCCTATTATCGAAGAACCCAGATGGGGATGGGGCTTTAAGCAACTGATGTTGATGTTGTCCACACCTATTGCTTTACCATTCTTGAGTGCTTTTATAGCATTCCAGAAGCGATATTATATTCCATGTTTCAAATCGTGTCCATGTTTCATAGCTAAAAGTCGTCAACAGTTGCATTATTTTGATTTCAATTTGATGAGGTCTCTGTAATCAGTTAAATTTAAGAAAATGATATATATACCCTTCACCGAATTAAACTTCAAAATACAAATTTTAAATATTTTTAGGTAAACAAAATAATTTTTTTTTTTCCAAAGTTCTTTTTTTCATTTTTTGTTAATAAATTTTTTATTTTTAAATTTTATTTTAATTTTTTTTTTTCTAAATTTTTAAAAAAAAAATTTAGATTTTTTAATTTTTTTTTTTTTTGGAAAAAAAAATTCGTATTAAAAAATATTTTTTCCGATTTTGACCCATTGTAGGTCCAACTTACTATGGTCTTATATAAGTAGTTGCAAAGGTCTTTGAAATATCTATCATTAGATATCCATATTGTCTATATTAATGACTTAGTAATCCAGATATATGTAGGTAAAAAATATGTAAAAAAATCTAGATTGTCCTGGTTTGTTTCTCATATCTCAGCCATTTGTGGACCGATTTTGCTGATTTTAAACAGGAAACTTCTCGAAAGCATGTCTTTTTATAATTTTATAATTATTTACTGAAACCAAAATTTTTTTTTTTTAGATTGTAAAAGTTTGTATAAGTCTGGAGGCGACTACGTCCACTTAAGTGAGCCAAGTTTTACTTTACACACTTTTACATTAGGTTCTCTTTTCGGGTATATACAAATTTTATATAGTCCCGAAGAAAATTTTTTTCTACAAAAGAAAAAATGTAGGGTCTTTTTTTGGAAAAAACGTAAAGAATATGGCCATTTTTTCATGTTCCAACTTTGGATGCGTGTAACTTTTTATAGGGATGAGATAACTGTTAGCATATTATTTTTATTGTTTTCGAAATTGTATAGCAAATATAGATAATATTTTAAAAGAAATATTTTTAACCTTCGTAGGTCCGCCATATCTAAAAAACCATATAAAGATCGATCAGAATTAAAAAAAATTTAAATAAATAAACCTAAATATCTCTTGAACTAAAAGAGCTAACTTACATATATTTACATATATTTTTTAGATCTCCTTATGGACTATTTACAATTTAAATTTCAGCTCATTCGGATCATACTAGGATTTTTGGAGATATTTTTAAAAAATATGAGACCCAATATGGCGTGTAATTTTGCTAATTAAGCGTAAATGACTCTATTTACAACTTTTGTGTCTTTGGTGACCCTCAATGAAATTTTACGGCAAACAGTTTCGCAGAATATTTTAATCCTTAAGTGTCCTTTTTGAAAGGACTTTTTTCACTTTTCTCATAAAAGGGGTCAATTTGACCCCTAAAGATAGGAGATAGGGGGTTAAGATCTTCCACAAAAATAATCCCCATAAAATTCCACAATATTACTCTGAAAATAAGAATTCTCTCAGATATTAACTTACAACATTTTTTTCAGTTAGTATAAAGCAACCTTCGATCAAAAAATTAAAACTTTGACCAACTTTAAAAAAAAATTCAGACCAGCTGAACTATAAGTTTATTCTACACATATGATCTACTCAACATGCCCTTTTACAATTATCAGGTCGCTGTTCTGTTCCAATCAAAAAGTCTCAATTTGTTGGACAGTGTTATGGACCAATCGTCACAAAATTTGGTTGTACGATATTTATGAAAGCTTAACTATTTTCAGATATGGCAATGTATGGAGGCTATGAGAAATAAAGGACCGATTCTAACCAAATTCAACAGACCTCGACCCTGGAAAAGCCCCAATAGAAAAGATTTTTTCAAATTTTGTCGAATTATCTTTGAAATTACATGGACTGACGGACATCGCTTAATCGACTCAGAAAGTGATCCTCCCCACTATGGTGGTGTAGGGTATAATTAGGAATTGTTTCCTAAGACATTATTAATATCACCAACCTACTATTTCTCTAAGTGCACTCTAATAAGAAAATAAACTTTATCTTTATGTACCTTAGGTATGAGTATATATTTTATTTTAATTACAAATTTACCAACAACAATAATACTTAGAAAACATAAAACTAAATCGGAAAACTATTAACAACACTTATGATAACTGTATGTTTAAAAAGTTAAATGTTTAGCCAACAGCAATATCAACAGCAAGTAACGGCAACAAAAACACAAGTAACAACATCAACAGCATCATCATGAGCATCTATACAGCAGGTACCAAGTACCAACATACAACAAAAACTGTGATGAAGCCTTAATCAATGTATAGTAAAAGTTTGAGCCTAATCGTTGGCAATTATTTGAGTGAAACGTGGCGTTAACTTTTACGTGAGTTAGCAAGTTTTCCTCAACTTCTACCTTATTCAGCAGTACGTTTATACATATTTCTGTCGTTAGTTGTTGTTTTTTTTTATTTTTTATTTGAACAGGTACAAAATGAAACTGAATGTTGCAAGAACTTTTCAATGCTAACTCAGCTTAAATTGTTGAAATTATACAATAAAAGTTATGACTATGACTACATACAACTGCAACTAAATATGTAGTACATACAACTGGAATAGAATGGAGTACTACTCGTGTGCAGAGACTAGATGATAATACGAGTTTGTTGTGCAGTTTTTATGAATGGAATGAATGAACCTTTAAATTTTACATAACAACTTCAATATTATTTTCTCTATTTTGTAGGATATTTACTCACATACAAAAATAAAATATTAAATAACTAAGTTGCTGTGTTGCATTGTAACATTGTGTAGGAAATGTGGTAATGTTGAATAACTTTTTACTCGTTTTATTTTTGCAAATTATTATTTACAAGTTTTAGTTTTCTTTTTTCTGCCATATTTTTCCATGCATAAATGCCTAAAAAAATCTGAATAATCAAGCAGAAAGTGATGATAGATACAAGTTTCTATTGCATGGATACGTTTACAAAAAAACAAAAATTCTAAGGTGACTGTGTAAAAATTATTTTGTTTTAAAAAATTGTGTTTTTTTTTGTATGACATGCAAAATGTTAGGAGAATATTAAACATTGAATTTCGTAAATGACATCCTTCTACTTTTGTGTTCATTATACCGCAAATGTCAGCACCTTAAAATGTAGCTGAATTTCGTATTTTGGGAAAATGTAAGAGTTGGAATAATAATAACTGAAGTTCATATGGATACTAATGTAATTCCAATGCATCAAATGTAAGGCAGAATTGAGGATAAGGCATTGAAAGAATGGGCGCCTAAATTGGAAACAAATAAAACAGTACCCATAGTAGGATAAGCCTAGGAATACAAAACTATCTATTAGGTAGGTACTCAAAATGCTTTCCATATTGCACAATTTTCCAAAGCGAAATCTTTGTAACAAATAATAAGATATTTTCTACTAAAAACAAGAAACGTTATGATTTTATACTCTAGAACAGTGGTCTGTAATCATAGCCCCTAGAGGCCGAACCAGATAGTTATATACCTAAATAACACGAATGTCAACAAAACTCACAAAAATTAATAAAAAAAAAACAAGTAAGAGAGCTATATTCGGCTGTGCCGAATCTTATATACCCTTCACCAAATTATACTTTAAAATAAAAATTTTAAATATTTTTAGGTAAACAAAATTGAAATTTTTTTCGAGTTTTTTTTTCGAAATTGTTTTTTAAATTTTATAATTTTTTTTAATTTTAAAAAAATTTTTTTTTTTAATATTTAGTGAAAAAAAATGTTGGTAAAAAAAAAATTCGGGTTAAAAAATATTTTTTCCGATTTCGACCCATTGTAGGTCCAACTTACTATGGTCTTATATACGTCGTTGCACAAGTCTTTGAAATATCTATCATTATTAATGATTTAGTAATCCAGATATGGGTCAAAAAAAGGTCAAAAATCGAGGTTGTCCTGGTTTTTTCCTTTTATCTCAGCCATTTGTGGCTTTTCTCGATTTTAAATAGCAACCGCGCAGGAAAAATTTTGGAGATATTGATGTATCATTCGTGTATGTAAGTTATTTGGGGGCTTCAGAAAGTTGATTTCAACACACAGACGGACAGACGGACGTGGCTATATCGACTCCGCTATCTATAACGATTCAGAATATATATACTTTGTGGGGTCGCAAATGAAAAATGTAGAAATTACAAACGGAATGACAAAAAACTGGAGTTGGGTGGGTAAAAATTTTGAAAATTTAATTTTAAATGCGAATATCTCCTAAGCTAAAAGAGATAATGGATAGTACTCGACAAGGAGATTCTTTGTATATAATTTTTTGGAAATCGAAAACCCAAGCGAAGAAATAGGATAGTTTTAATAATGTAACATACCCGAGGTGTCCTACTTTGGTGACCCCTGGCCGCCCATCTGGTGGGCCCATGAGGTCGAAACTCAAAACATAAACTCGACAAACTTGCGCACGTCAAATTTTATTGAAATCGGACTAAGCGTCTAGAAGTTACAGATTTATTTCCCTCTATTTTTTTTCTATACCACTGTGCAACACCAATATGTTAAGTTAAACTTGAGTACTGTAAAACTTTTAACATGTACGTAAATTCATTCTATCAGCATTAAAACCATTCACATCATTCGTTAAGTATTCGTTGCCTTTGGGAGTGTCAGTTTACTTTTATAAAAGACAAGCAATACATGCATCATTTTTCGTTGCACTCCATTTTAAGAATGATGTCATGCATTGCTTTACAGAATTAATGTATACTGTCAACAAAAGGCTAATTTTTGTGAATGCATTCAAAAGCACAAAATAGAGCATTCAATCCATTCTCTGATACCCTTCACCAAATTATACTTCAAAATAAAAATTTTAAATATTTTTAGGTAATCCATTTTTTGGAAAAATCTTTTTTTTTGGAATTGTTAAATTTTTTAAATTGTAATTTTTTTTTTTAAATTAAAAACAAAATTTTTTGTTTTTTAACTTCTTTTTTGGTGAAAAAAAAAATTGTCTATATTAATGACTTAGTAATCCAGATATAGGAAAAAAATCTAGGTTGCCCTGGTATTTTCCTCATATCACAGCCATTTGTGGACCGATTTTGCTGATTTTAAATAGGAAACTTCTCGAAAGCATGTCTGACAGAATTATTGAAGCTTCGGATTCCGAAGATATCTGGGGTCTTCAGACAATTGATTTCAACAGACAGACATACGGACATGGCTTAATCGACTCCGCTATCTATAAGGATCCAGAATATATATACTTTATAAGGTCAGCAAATTATATTGTGGAAATTACAAACGGAATGTCAAACTTATATATACCCTTCTCACGAAGATGAAGGGTATAAAAACGAGTAAGAGAGATATATTCGGCTGTGCCGAATCTTAATACAGTGCAATATGTATAAGAATTTTAAATATTCAAAAAAAAAAAAATTTAATTTTCATTTAAACATTTTTTTTTAAAATTTATTAGTAAAACATATTTTATGGCAAATTTTTTTTTTTTAAATTTATTTTTATTTTTTGGAAATTTTAAAATTTTTTTAATTTATTATTAAAAAACATTATGACAAAAAAAATATTTTGGTTAAAAAATATTTTTTCCGATTGTGGTGCCGACTTATTATCTCGTTATATTCGTCGTTGAAAAGGTATTTGAAATATCTATATTGTCTATATTAATTACTTAGTAATCCAGATATAGATCAAAAATCGTGGTTGTCCTGGTTTTTTCCTTATATGTCAGTCATTTATGGGCCGATTTTCTCGATTTTAAATAGCAACCGAAGCGGTTATTTGGGGGCAACTAAAAGTTGATTTTAATATACAGACGGACATGGCTATACTGACTTCGCTATCTATAACGATCTAACTTATATATACTTTGTGGGGTCGGAAATGAAAAATGTTGAAATTACAAACGAAATGAGGTATAATAAATTGCTGATCAGTTAACAACAGAGAAAGTATTAGACTACATGGTATTATAATCCTTGTACCATATTTTCGTAAAGCCGACCAATCGTACAAGGTAACTGGTGTTTCAAACGGAATAAATGAGTCAAAACGTATTTCATTTAACATATCAATATCTTATTTTCGTGAGTACTTTTCTGAAGTGAGCCTTATATGGGAGTTATAACCAATTTTGTACTGATTGTCATTAAATTAGGTCGTGCGATTTACTTTTATATGCAACATATATCTGTTGAATTTTATTTGTAAAAACAAAATTTTTATTAGTTTTATGCTCGTTAAAGTGATTTTTGGAAGAGGACCATTAATGGGAGCCATGGTCATTAATAGAACGATCGCCTTGAATTAAGGTCGAGTTATTTTCTTCTACATGAAACTTATTTGTGTTAAATTTTATTTGCATGTTAAAATGTGTATGATTTTTGAAAGTGGGCCTTGTATAGATGCTATTGTAAATTACGAATCGATCCGCACAAAATGTTTAAGTGTGTCTCTGTAAGAATGCATTTTTTATTTTAAAATAAATAGACGTATAACTGCCTCATCTTTAAAAAAAAGTAAAACTCAAACACGCCGCCTGACCAAAATCCGCACCTGACTGTTGCTCGTTGTGGGTACATTTGTTTATCATGGATTGCATGAGGATTTGCTTAGCCCTAAATTCGACAATTTTGTATATTCACGAAGCCATTCAGATGAAAATGCGCTTCATAGGAGAGGATAACTTTTTTTGCTGAGTAGTATTTCGTGAAATTTGAAGTTGTTGAGAACGATGTCGAATTGATGTTTTCGGGTTTTTGGCGACACTTTCTTTGAGAGCAGTTATGTTTTCACGTTGACGCATATTGTCCACAACCCACCCACTTTCTTCAAATTGTTAAAACACTCTTCAAATCCTTGACATATTATGCTTTTTGTGGACTGAAAATTCCTTGAAATTTGTGAGTGGTCTCAACATAACCTTCCAAATTTTTGTAATAAGTTTCGCAAAGCGCTCCATTTTCAATAATCGGAATAAACATGCATATGTGACAAATGCCAAATTTCACAGATGCACCAAAAAAAATTACTGAGAAAAAAATTGTATGGAAATCAAACATTTATGGCCGATATATTATTTCAGTGGAATACGGTCATTGGCCAAATTTTATTCGAAATATCTTAAAAATGTCGACATATACGCACATATTTATATGGACAGCCAGCCAGACGGGCGGACGGACAAACGTTAAATTGTATTGAGTCAATTTACCGTTTGTCCGTCCGTCTGGCTGTCTGGCTGTCCATATAAATATATTCGTAGCCTATTGGTAGAAAATTTATCGCTAGCAATACCATGACAAAGGAAATTTATCGCTGACATTTTTTTTCTAACGAGAATTTATCGCCAACATAAACTATCTACAATTTTGCACACGATACTGCAAAATGGTATAGGAATATTTCAAATCCGCTCTTCCTTCTGTACTTTTGTCATATATGTATGTCCTTTTCTATAGAGCTGACTATCAAATGAGTGTCCCTCTGTTGACAAAGTAAGCTATACAAACATATCACGAGTATAAACGTTAACACGTTAAACCCAGATATGATACCCAAGAATTATCGCATCGATAGAACTGTTGTTGAGCAAACAATCGATGTGCAAGAAAACAATTACACTATGGTAACTCCTCGAACTAATCCCAATTCATCTCCCTATGTAATATGTATTCTGGAGAGATGCGGAGATAACAGATTTAAATCAATCGTTTTACACAGAAAACGCAAAACAATCCTTTGCAAAATTATCGAAACATATTATAATGGACTTATTACTTACTAGTTTCAAAATTATGACAGTACACATGGACATCTTTCTAACTGGAGGATAGCAGGAATTAATCTAAAATAGCGGAGAGTAATTAATTATAAGGCTACAGGCTTCACAAAGTAAACTCTACAAGCTTAAACATGATTGAAAATAGCTTCCAATTGACAAATATTGGTCCAAGGCCCATTAAACTAAACTCTTCATCCTGCACACTTGAATAAATCTACTAATAAAATTAAAACATTTTTTTTTTTTTTTGGGTTCACATAGAAATTTTAACTCATCCTTCCATTTCATTCATTCCAATATGATTTACAATTGTAATAATTTTGTTTCTTCTAGTAGTCATTCTCGATGCCTTTGGTCTTTTGTTAAGCACTGAACCGCTTTAAACAACGATGCACTTGTATACTGCCATGGCACTACTTTGGATGCATGTAATGAAACAAAACTATTAAAGTGTGGCCATACTGACACTTTTCAACAAAAGTTTTTCCTCTATATTTTATACACTTGCAAAGTTTAGTTTTGCTCAAGCTAAAGCTATTATAATGTAGAAGTGTTTTAGATTATTCAAGTGGTAAGTCAGCTACGAGAATATCAAATGATCATAGTGATTTTTAGACAAGTTGAATAATAATTATCACAAGATATTAAATATCTTAAATCACAAATTAGTATAAGAAATATTGTATTTGAAATATTATTTTAAAACATTAAAAACTGAATCCTAAATAAAGGTTATAAGAATTCGAATAATTCTGACAATAAGATCTCATTGTCAATTTTATCAGATTTACTATTAAAGGCAAAACCAAATTTTCTATATTAATTTGTAGTGTGCATAAAGTTCTTAATAACTAATTACAATACTTTCACCTGTTTTCTTTCAAAGTTGTTACGAGAGTTGTTAGCAAAAAGGTCAAATTGAAAAGGAAATCTTTTGAATAAGATCGGATGTCTTTTTCTAATGTATTATCATCATAGTTATTTGAAACATGCTCAAACAAAAGTTGTTTAAAAACCTTTCATAAATTTGAAACTTAATAGGACTTTTTACATTTAATTTATTCTTGAAATATTAAATGAATACTCATACTTTAAGTCAATGTACAACAGAAAGAGACTCTAAGTAATTTAATATAGGGAGGAAACAAAAATTACACAGTGCAAAAAATACGCGGTCTTGTAGTGAAACTCTATACTCAGTTTGGCGATTTTGGTGACCAATTTTTTTAAGAGCCTCCAAAGATTCGGAAAATCATTGGGCCCTCAGAAAAAGGTGTCATCAGTTTTTGGCCAACAGCTAATTCAGACTTGTTGATACCGCTTAACTTTATATGGCACTCATATAGCTAAGAGTCTGCCAAACCAATTTTGTTAACACTTTTAACCAAAAAATAGGTTTTTCGTGCACTTTTTTGAAAAAATAAATGAAATTTTTGTTTCAATTTTTTAAAATAACATCCAGGTTTTTCACTAACAATATTTAACAAAGTTGTAGCTACGGTAAAACTGAACAAATCTTGTGAAAATATCAGTGCTTTCTGAACATTGTTTTTTATCAAAAAATCTTTGTTTTAGCGTCAAAAGATAGTAAAACACGAAAATGTTTAAGGTACAAAGGTGAGCTATTTAGATTACCTAGATATGTTCAGATTGCAATGATATGTTCGCAAGAGTTATTCAGCTTTACCGTAGTTAGTAAAAAATTTGGGGTCCTTGGAAGTTATTCTAAAAAAGTGAAAAAAAGTGCACGAAAAAGCTATTTTTTGAGAAAAGGTGTTAATAAAATTTGTTTGGCGGACTCTTAGCTATACGATTGCCATATAAAGTTAAGCGTTATCACCAAGTCTGACTTAGCTGTTGGCCAAACACTGATGACACCATTTTTGAGGGCTCACTGAATCTTTGGGGGACAATAAAAAAAATTGTAAACAAAATGGACAAACTGAGTACAGGGCTTTACTACCCTTTAGTACTAGGGTCGAACCTATTCTGTCATGATCGTGTTTTTTTCCAAAAGTCTTCATTTGTTGTATAAGGTTATCGAAACAATTATAAGAATGTGCGAAAATTAAAACGATCCTCGTATATAAAGCTTTTGGGCTTTAACACTATATTTTACATAAAAAGTAGTCTTCTAGCAAATGGCCAGTCAAAGATTGTGCAAAAGTACATGTGTGTCGGCTACAGTATATGTATGGTAGAATATTCTCAGGTAACTTCCGTTTTAAGAAAATCGGAAACTTATCAAACAACTTATACTCATGCACACAAGTTCAACTACATATTTAAGCTGAGTATTTTAGATATTTGTATGTAAGTGTATGTGAGTTATGACTTAAAATAGAATAAATTGCACTTTGTTTTTTTTTTTGTTTTGTTGCATTTGAACCTTTTCTTTACCTACAACTTCTAAATAATTGTAATGTTCTTTTCTACTTCTTGTACTTGTAGTTCAACATCGTCTTTGTCTTTCTCACTTGTTCGCATACTGGTTACTACTTGTTAAAAGCATTCATTATACGGAAGTAGATAAGAGTATCCTTCTTTGAAACATTCTAACATCGTAGCAAAAAGGAAGAGGAACTATGTTTATATGTGTGTGAATTGTATATTTATCTAACTTTCTGGTCATACATTCATTCACATTTTAAGTTTTGCTTTATGTAGTAATTTTAGTATTTAAACTGCTTCCAGGTGTAGTTATAGTAACCTTTATAGTTTTGGGGTAAAATGGTTTATTTTATAGTTGGTGAAGTGAGTATGCAAAAGTACACACTTCAGCTGACCGTAATGATTATTTATTGCCGGAAAAGTCATGTTTTTTTTCTTCATTAATAACAAAACTTAAAATATATTTGTTTTATTGCTCTTATAGATTTTATTTGCATTAATTTTGTAGTTAAATATTTATACCCAGACGTTCAAAATTTAAATTTTCATAAGACATTAAATATTTCAGAGATTAGTTAATTTCTGAATCTTAATGAGAAGAAAATATGTAAGATTATAAAACATACATGGCACAATTACAATGTGCAACAAATTCAGTGTTGCCAATTTAGCCCTTTTTGGGCTAAATTTAGCCTTTTTCAATCTTGTTTAGCCACAAAAAAATTGATTTAGCCATTTTTTTAGCCTTTTTTATTTACATTTAGCCATATATATTTACTCTAATGAAAATTATATATTTACTCCAATGATCTGAAATTTTTGCTGTTGAAAATTAGTAAAATCAGTTCAAAAAAATTGGCAGGGATATTATGACAAAAATTAACTAAAAATGTTGAACCAGTAAACAATTTAAGCACATACAAAAGGTTGGACCTTCCATACATTAAAAACATGCCATAACTAATATAGAGCAAATGTACGTTATTTAAATAAAAATTGTTAATAAATATTTTAATGATTTACGCGCGGGTCCGGGCGTTTATAAAATCATTTATAGGGTTAAAGAGAATACTTTTAACTTTATCTGGGCGATGTATTGACGTAAATATAGTACTTTAACAAATATTTTATAACACATGACATGTAGTATACCGTTTTCAAAGACTACAATCCAACCAATTTAGAAAGAAAAATTCAGTTTATTATCGATAATAATTTAGGTATGATCATTTTTATCTGATCAAATATAGAAAATTAACTTTTTCCAAATTTAAATTAAATATTTATGTTTACCTTAGTTTTGATATGTTTACTAACTAATGGCAAAATTTATGTTTTTGCCAATGAAAATCAATTCTGTCCAGCTACGTGTATAATTTTTAGAATATTTTTTTTCTGCAAAATATTCTCCATCGAAGTTATCACAAGGGATTACTTTATACATACTTAATTTGTCTTTCATATTAAAAAATTTGCATAGGAGCCAGGTGATAAATACGAGGCTTTAAAAACATCGGCATATGATATACGTGTGGCCCCATATTAAGTTATTTAAAGTTAAGGATCAACATACAGGAATAAATATTCTTATTTTCTTGCATTTGAACGTGTGTTATATTCATACATTTTTGTTTGTCTATTCGGCATAGCCAAATGTAACATTCTAAGTTGTTTTTTGAGTCAAATGTATGTATTTTTTTTAATTAAAAATTTTAGCCCTTTTTTAGCCCTTTTTTTCTAAGTATTTAGCCCTTTTTGGTCACCATGAATTGGCAACACTGAACAAATTACACAGAGTCAAATAGATAGGCTATATTCCAAATTATTTTGTATAACCCCCAAAATACACAAAAGACGCATTTGTCAACAGACTATTTCGATTTTCTCTGTAAATAAATATTTAAATGAACACTTTTACGTATGAGTAATAATTCCATATGAATATAAAACATAGGGTACGTATGAGAAATATTAATTTTTTAAATAAAGTATACGTACATTATATTCAAACAAAGCAAGAATTAATTTCATATAGACGTTTTATCGATAACATCAATTGTCTTTACAAAATTTATCTATACCATGAATTTTCTATTAATGTGTCCTTTTTAAAGGACTTCAAAATTTCAAAGTAGTACATCTTTAAAAAAATGTTTTAAAATACTTCTGCACATCCTACTATGCCAAGTTTGGTGTCAAGTGATCAAAAAGAGTTGGGAAAAAATTCGTATTATTTTTATTTTATCTTGTCAGGATGTTTATCCTTTAATATGCTTTTAGATTATCAATAAATCTCTTTTAAAAAAATACTGCGTTGAAGACCCAACTATTTCATACAAGATGCCAAAATTTCATCCTTTATATATGTGGGATTTCACGTCAAGTGAAACAACTTTTAAAATCGATGTCTGCCGATCGGGATGAAATTTGCACCAAGGTTATACCTATTGAATAGTAATGCAGACACAATTTTTCAACAAGATCGGTCAAGAACTCTTAGAGTTATTTTTCTCATCCATGTAACTTATTACCTATTGTTCTTAGCAAAATGTGTCCCAAATAGTTTAGGTAGCCATTTCTTCAATCTTTCAAAAAAAAATATTTAAAAAAAAAAAAAAAAATTTTTAATATTTTTTTTCCAAAATCAAAACCTTTTTTCTTAAAATAAAGCTTGGATATTTTCCCTGAGGACCTACTTGATCGCTTAGTGGGATGCGAGATCGATATCTATCAAAAAAAATGTTTCGTAACTCCAAGCATGAAATTTTTGACTTTTTTGCAAAATCAAAAACTTAACTTTTGGTTTTCAAAATGGCCCCTCTTTTTATTTTTTTTCTCAACAGAAAGCTAAGATATTATTCTTGAAGACCTATTTAGTCGCTTAGTGGGATGCGAGTGGGATATCTATCAAAATAAAAATTTTGTAACTCAAAATAAATATTTTGTAACTCAAAATATGCTCAAAAGACAGCTTGGGTCTATTCCTTTAAGACCTATTTGGTTTTTAGTGGGATGTGAGAGGGATATATAGCAAAATAAATATTTTGTAACTCAAGATATTCAATTTTTGATTTTTTTTTTTTTTGGCGAAATCGAGTTTTTTCCAAAATATTCCTTCTTTTTAAAATTTTTTTTACTCAAATAAAAGCTTAGGTCCATTCCTTTAAGATCTTTTTAGTATCTTAGTGGGATGCGAGTGGTCTATTTATCAAAATAAATATTTTGTAACTCAAGACATACAATTTTTGTGTTAAAACATTTATTTTGATACTATCCCATATATAGTTAATATAATCAATCCGGTTTGTGTAGATCGACTTTTTTCTTCTTTTGTCGAACGGTGTAATTAGAGTGTCCAAAAAACCGGCAAATTCAAAAAACCGGTTGCCAGTTTAACCTAAAACAGTGTTTTATAAAAAAAACCGGTTTCGGGTTTATCATTCTAAAAAGGCCGATTTTGTTTTTGTCATTCTAAATACCGGTTAACCGGTTTTATATTCAATTTTTATTTAATATGAAAAATGACAATATAAATTTATAGACAATTTTGGTAAGGCAAAAAGTGTTACATGTATAATTGAATTTAAGATTTTAACACACAATATTACCAGAAAAATGAAATAAATAACAGCAATAATTAAACTTTTTGACTTTAATTCCATTTTTAATTTCATTCCTTTCATATTAACCATTTGATTTCTAATTTACATACATAATTCAAATTTAGTGGTTATTGTTTTGCGATCGTATTTCAGTTATGTGGACACTAATAAGATATACATATGTTAATTGTGTACTAAATTCCAAAATTTGATATTTTTACTTTATTTCTGTTACGAAATATTGTCATTTTTAAAAATGTTATCAAAATATTTTTAAGTAATATGTTCAAATAAGCTTTACAATAGTATTTCGTTATAACCTATTAACCCTCTTAAAAAAACCGATATGTTAAAAAACCGAAAAGTTAAAGGAAACCGAAACCGGTCGGTTTTACAAAGATGAAAAAACTGGTTGATCGATTTTCGGTTTTGGATGCTCTAGGTGTAATAGAAGTAGGTAAATATATTTTCTTTTACAATCAAGTTGGTATTTATGCGTATAACCCCCATTAACACGAAGTCTGGTTAAGCCTTAACTAATAGTTATACTAAGGGTTAAAATTATTTTTATATGAAAACTGTCAGTATAGCTATTAGTTAAAACATAACCATACTTCGAGTTACTGGGTGTAAGTAACATTTCAATTCTAAATAAATCATACATATAGTGAATTCAAACAAACGATCAGTGAATTGAAAATTTCATCCTATCTCTAAAACAATACTTTCCAAACTGTATACACAAATCAAAATCTTCCACAAATGAAAAAACTTAGTTGGAATTGGTTATATTCTCATACATGAATGGAGAACCCTTTATTTTTATATGATCTTCAATGACAAAATAATGTAAAAATTATGCATGATTCACCTAGACCGAACCGATTCATTGTCAGTAATTCAATCACATCTCCACATGTCTGATTTAACTACCCTATTGCCGCGGCATCTAAAAGAATATCCCAGCACTTTTTCATATTTAAAAAGATTTTCTTATCTCACACTCAAACGGTTGCATGATACAAATAGAAACCATATTGGTAATCTAGGCTAATATGATCAATCAAAAATCATGTAGTTCTCCTTCGGAATACTTTCTAAGGAAGTTTTGATAAACAAGACAGTAGTACGACGGTGTATCAATCAGTCCGTGACTTTTTGAATGAAACACAGGTTTTTGATAAAAAAAAGCAATTTATCGAGGTCGAGATCATCAAAATATGTATTTTTTGGTGAGATGATTTCATCGTTGGAGTAAAATCTGTGTCCACCGTGGTGTGGAATGAGGTAGCGATTCGTAGCCCAACTCATTGATTTTTTACATTGTAACTGTACATGTGGGAAAGCATTCTCATACCCAAGGTATCATTCAAAATTGAAACCATTGAACCACGTGAGATGCCTATTGCTTACACAATCTCTCGCACTTTCAATCTCCAGTCGGCACAATTGAATTTTATCAATTGTTTCAGCTGGTCGTCCAAAACATTGGTCATCTTCAGTAAACTACTTTTTTACCATTGAAATTGATGATACAGAGTTCCCATCAAGCTTAACCTTTTTTTCGGCAAAAAATAATTCACTTTTTACTATTTATCCACAAGTCAAGTGTTATCAATGACTGTCAAACATAAACTAAATGACGCAGCTTATTCAAATTGTGCCAGGAGTCAACTGAGAGCTGCCGGTTGGTAGTAGCAGTGTAGTCTTTTTAGTTAAGAGGCAGACAATTCAAAAGGAGGATCGTAGTTTCGAGTCCTTTCCAGACATTAATATCATTATAATCTGGAAAATTTTCTACTTCGTTAACAGTATTGTTAGATTATAATGTTATTAATGCTGGAAAGGACTCGAAACTACCATCCTCCTTTTGTAGAGTTCACGGCCATTTTCTGGACTGAAATTGATTATGCCAGAATATGATAATTTAAGAATAAGTGATTCCCCAGTACAAATTAATCCACTGTTGGGGGGAGGGGGTTTTGGTTATTGTTACTTTGTTTGAAATACATTCGTTAAATGTTCTCTTAAGGGACTTTGTCCCTCTTCCGGTGAATTAATATTTCTAAATTACTTCTATAGTAAGAATTTTGTATACTTTTCAAAACTTTGGAAGTAATATATATTTCTCACTTGCAGCCTTGCAATAGACCTGTTTTGATTCCTCTCTCATCTGCTTTTGCTCTTATCGAGGAGAAGTCTTCCAATATCTAGGTTAGAAAGATAGAAATCTAACAATATAATTAAAAGAAATATTTTAAATGATTTCTAAATATTATATCGTTTAAGCTACATTTCCAAACTGCCTTCTAAAAACCGCCAAATACATATTGTTCAAAATGAACAAAACTATTACATCTTGCTTATAAAGTCATAATTTTTTCTCCATTTAATAGTAGATTTTGCTAAAAAGTTTTGTTTGTTTTACTCTTATGTGAATGTATGAATGTGTATCTTTATGAAATATTTTCAAGATAGAGTACTTGGATTAGAGCCTTAAAATACATCATGCAGGCTTTTGAAATATTAGCAAAACTCTGCTCATAACTATAGTACAATTTGTGAATTAAAATCCTTTAAAATGTAAGCATTGCTATTTTTACAATCACATCTTTTGCATCCATTCCCAGTTACACCAAATAGAAATTTGCATAAAAACCGAAATTATTTATGAATGTGGGAAATTTGCTTTCTCTCTTTTATATATTTGGGCTGAAACAAAATCTATTTGTGTCATACCACAAATCTCGGCTCAGTACACAGACATTCGTAATGGCAGCTTTTAGTGGGCATTCATTCATATGTATTCGCATATAGTGTGTGGCCTCAACTTCAGTGCAGAAAAAGAAAGCAAGTCTTTAGTTGACAGTGCATTTGGAAATTTATTGAAATCAACGAAGGAAAACAAACATTTATTCACTGCAATTCAAAAACATTATTTTGTGTAGAGTCTCTGTGTGTGTATTTTTAGGCTCAAAAATCATTTTTTATTTTGTGTAGAAATAAATTGTGTTTTTCTTTCTTTCTATCTTACATACATATTTTGTTAGTTGAATTTAATGGAGTTGTTGCTGTGCCATACATTCTTTGTTGAACAAATAGTGAATTGTTGTTTTTGCTGTTGTAAGCCCTTTATCAATCAAATGTTGAGACGGACTTGCTCTATCAAGAGCAGTAAACTATTGTATTTACTCATAGAGTTCGACAAAACTTTAGAATTTATTAAAGCAGGGTGGATACAAATATTTGCGATAAATTATCGGACCGTACCACTTCTAAATTTATTAAAACTTGGTAAAGAGTTCCTTAGTGGTCTTGCAAAATTTTAAGTTGTTCAAAAATTTTAAATTCGTTTTGATATGGGTTTTATAGAGGTTCACGAACTGCTCAAATTTTGAAGCGGATCCCAGCAAAATTTACCAACCACTTCATTCTAAATACTTTTTACAAGGTAGCACAACATGTGGGTTAGTGCTGACATGATGGCATATTACGATTTCAAATCTAGCCGCATCTTTTGGGCATTCTTCGGCCAATGCTAGCTTCAAATGAATCAGTTGCATTCGGTACAGGTTCCATGTGATAGTATGTACAGCATTTAGCAGCTCATAACAGACTCTTTTGGTCCCAACAAACACATAGCATTATATTAGTTCCATGCATATTTGAACTTGGTGTCGATTCGACTGGTTGACCGGGATTCATATATGATCTCTTTCGCTTCGAATTATAGTAATTGATCCATTTTTCATCACAAGTTATCATCTTCTTGGATGAATTATTTAGAGGGGCGGTTTATTTTTAAAAACTCGAAAAGCATGATGAACATTTTTCGCACTCTGTCATGGAGCGGACCTGATGTGCTTGGTTTTGTTAGCAAGCAATTTAACCATTTAACCATGCCGCAATGCCATTGAGTATCCCCAATGATTTTGCAAACTCTTGTAGAGTTTGAAAAGAATCTTAGTAACAAATTTATTCCATTCTGATTTGTCCGATGCAAATGCTTTTATCTCGTTCCAGATCTTGTCTGGATTCACCGCTTCATTTTAGATTTGGCGGCGCCAGGAGTGTGATGGTCTTCCTCTTCTACGGCTTCCTTTCGGGTTCCATTCGATAGCTTGTCTTGTGACATCGTCAACGGGCTTTTGTAGATTTTGGCCTAGCCAGCCATTTTCTTATTCGGATCTCTATATTTACGAAGTTTTAAGCATTTCATGATTCAAATTTATGCAGGAATTAAATAAGTTTAGCTTGGTTCTTTTCGAAATATGTGGTGGTCCCCATATAGGGTTTAAGATAAACCGCGAATGTTTACTTCATGTTGACTTCCGAGAAAGATCGTTGACACGACTTCAAGATTCTCCTGGTCTATTGCAAATGCTATGTTAGAAGCATTAATTCTCATTGCATTAGTTTTGGCAGCATTTATTTTTAGACCAGCCTTAGCTGCTATAGTTTGCACTGCATTGATCTCAGCATTCATATCGCTGAAGTTGTGTTTTACACTGGTTCATATTCCTATAAACGCACTTAATTTGTTTCTGTATTTTTGTTATATCTTTGCTGTTCCCATCCAAATGCAAAATTTAACTTTTTTAATGAGAGACAATTTAACGGTACTTTTTGAAAGTAAACAAGTTTTTTTTTTATTCTTGTTGTTTGCCTTAATTATGCGATCAAATATTCTTGGTGCTATTTTAAGTGGAAGATTCGTATAAACGCAGACGTGAAATCTGTTTTTAAAAAAGTTACCAAAAATAAAATATTATCAATTTTAGTTTTTTTTCAATCAAAGGTACGTTTCTAATAGT
The DNA here is from genome assembly GCF_958450345.1 of Calliphora vicina. Taxonomy (NCBI): domain Eukaryota; kingdom Metazoa; phylum Arthropoda; class Insecta; order Diptera; family Calliphoridae; genus Calliphora; species Calliphora vicina. The sequence continues at coordinate 28,140,634 of NC_088781.1, forward strand.
AACATCTTAATTTACTGCAACTTTTTCTATTTGAATCAATAAATTTCATCACTTTTAAAGATGCCCAAGGGAACTTTTTTGTCCGATCAAGAAAAGATTCAAATTAAATTTTTTCACGATCTTCCAATAGAGAAATTGTAGTCCGGACTTAAACCCAATGGACAACTTGTGGGGATACATTGCCCGTAAAGTTTATGCAAATAATGCCCAGAATGAAAGCATAATGACTGTGACAGAGTTGAATCTAAGAATTAAACAAGTCTGGTAGGAAATTGATTCAGATCTGCTTAAAAAATTTTTGGAATCAATGCCAGACCGTATTTTTGAAACAATCCATAACAATGGATCATCCACACATTATTAATAATGCTACAGTGGCCCATAAATTAAAGTGCGTTTATAAGAAAGTAACCTTAAAAATAAATAAAGTACAAATGAATTTTTTTTGTAAACAATATTTTAAGTGAAGTCTTAACTAATTTAATAAACAAATTTGTAGCCCCCTAAATATATTATTGTTTAATTTTTACAATTTTTAAAAATAGGAGTATGCACCAGTGTAGTAGACACACGTTGTCTGCATTGACGATACCTTTTAGCATTCTTTTGAATACCCAAGTTATACCCTTCTGTTCACACGAAGCTCTTCTCATTAAGTTGTCCAGGACGATATTAAAAAGTAGGGGCCACAGAATACAGCCTGGTCTCACTCCAGGCTGTATTCTGTGGCCCCTTTTAATTCTTAGCGACTCACTAATACAGCCATCATAAAGAATTTGACAGGTATTTAACAATATCAATTATTTTTTAAGAACTTTGAAATTCTAGAGAACTTTAAATTTTATATAACCATGGAAAACAAGTTTCGCCATAGTAAATAAATTTTTGAAATTACAGTAGAATTTTTAAGAAATAATTATGGTTTACTGAAATATAAAAATGTGTAAAATAAACTGAACAAATTTTGTTTACAAAGAGAAATGTGTAAGTAATTTCTTTCTGTTGTTTAAAAAAAAATAATACTGAATTTATTTCCACCTGCCAGAAACTTCAATATCTATTTGAATACTTTTGCTTTTATTAAAAGTGTTAAGGTGTCGCTGAAACTGGATTGTACGTTCTTTCCCTTAACATTTGTTACTCTCTTTCATATCCGTATCTATTTAAATTTATGATTGCTCCATTTCCTGTTCTTTTTTATTACCATTGAATATGAATGTTTTTCTTTTTCATTTCTACAAGTGCCTCCATATAACACTTACCCTGGCATTTCATTCTTTTCTCTCATTTTACTTTTTTTTTTTTTTTGTTAGACACCAGCTTACTGAAATAACATTCGTTGTTGGTTGTGCTTGTGTTTTATGAGCCAGTGACCTGCTTGCGCCTCCATATATTCTTTACATCTTTACATTTCGACGTGTTTTTCACCCGGCTGCCTGCCTCACAGCCTGGCATGTCATTTTTGTTTGATCCAAACAGTAATGGAATGTGGTTTGGCTTTAAAATTCTGCATGGGATTTAATTTTGACAGTTCAATGATATATTGTTAAATGCACCCTGTGGATTGAAAATGAACAGAGAGCATACAAAAAAACACAAGCCATGTAAAACTCAAACAAAAAAATCCACCAACACAGTGTTTAATAAAAAAAAAACAAAAACAGAGGAAAAAAATACAAGAATCCATTGTTCTGAGATGGTTGATGTGTTTTGAAGAAGGAATTGTAAAATGAAAAGTACAAAATGATGTTTAATACAGAAACTGATTGTAGAAAAAAACTCGTTGTAGTGCTTGTTTGTAAATGAAGGGTATTTGAAATTCATAAATCCGTCACGCAATAATTTACTGGTTTTATAAAAAAATTACTGCAAAAAAAATGGGAATGAATATAAATGAATGCAAAAAAGGATATATGTATGTATATATTAAATATGGATTAAAACAAGAGCAAGATAAATGGTTTTTAAGTATTAAGAGAGATTTTGTTTTGAATCAAACTTATTTCATAGTGTTTGAGCGATAACGAAAGTGTGAAATTAAAATAAGTAAGAGAGCGAATTGTATGGACTTTTCATCAAATTGCCATTACAAAATTTTATTTTGCCACCATTTATGTCGTAAAGTGTTGCGAAAACAAAAAGAAAAACATTTTAACAGCAATAGTTAAGGTTTGTTTTACATGAATTATTATTTTACCAACCTTGTTGAATATTTGTTTAAAACATTTTCACTTCTTGGGCTTTGTTAGTCGTCAATATTTATTATCGACATCATTGAACATGCTTATTCGGAAATGAGGCTGGTCAAACAATGACTGGTGCCCGATATCGTCCCATAAGAACAGAATTCTTTCAGCCTAAATTATATTGCAATGATGTGGTTTCAACAGGACTTTTCCACTCTCGGTGCATTATCCGTGCGCACTCGCTCATTTCCATAATCAGAATTGGTCCCCTAGAGCCACATTTAAGCGATATTGTCATGGTAACTTTCGACAAAATAGAAAAAATGCCAGCAAGGTTGAGATGCCATTTTCTCTTTGTACCTTTTATACACAAACCACCAAAAAGATATATTAATTTTGGCATTGCGTTTGTAACATATCGAAATATTGGTGGTAGAACCAAAAGTATATATGGATATATCAGAAGCTAAAAGGCCTAACAAAATAAAAACAAGTAAGAGTGCTATATTCGGCTGTGCCGAATCTTATATACCCTTCACCAAATTATACTTCAAAATTTTAAATATTTTTAGGTAAACAAAATTTAATTTTTTTTCCAGTTTTTTTTTTCATTTTTTGTAAAAAAAAAATTTTTTTTGGTGAAAAAAAAATTCGGGTTAAAATTTTTTTCTTCCGATTTTGACCCATTGTAGGTCCATCTTACTATGGCCTTATATACGTCGTTGCAAATGTCTTTGAAATATCTATCATTAGATATCCATATTGTCTATATTAATGTCTTAGTAATCCAGATATAGGTAAAAAATAAGTCAAAAATCGAGGTTGTCTTGGTTTTTTCCTCATATCTCAGCCATTTGTGGACCGATTTTGCTAATTTTAAATAGCAAAATTCTCGAAAGCATGTCTGACAGAATTATTGAAGATTTGGATCCCAAAAATTTGATTTCAACAGACAGACGGACAGACAGTGCTATATTCAGACAGACAGACTTTATAGGGTCGGAAATGAAAAATGTAGAACAGACAGACAGACTTTATAGGGTCGGAAATGAAAAATGTAGAAATTACAAACGGAATGACAAACTTATATATACTCTTCTCACGAAGGTGAAGGGTATAATTAGAGTAAATTAGTGAAAATTGATTTCCAAAATTTATGAAAATGATAAAACCGAAAAAATGTTTGTAGTCACTCTTCATGAATTAAATTAAATAATAGAAGAACAAAATAATGTTTAAAGTGTTCAGAACTAGTTCAGAAAATTGGGATAGTAATTCAGAAACAATTTTTCAACAAGATTGGTCGAGAACCATATGAGTTACAGCGCGTAAAAATTTTCCATTTTGGCCAAGCACGTGTTTTTTCTCATACATGTAACTTATTGCCTAATGTTCTTAGAAAAATGTGTCCCAAATAGTTTAGATAGCTATTTCTTCAATCCTTCGAAACAAATAAAAAAAAATTAAAATTTTTTTTCGAAATCAAAAACTTTTTTGCCTTTTTTTCAAAAGAAACCTGTTTTGTAACTCAAAACATAAAATATTTGACTTTTTTTCGGAAAATCAAAAATTTTTTTTTTCAAAATGGACCCTTTTTTTAATTTTTTTTGTTCAAAAGAAAGCTTAGGTCTTTTCCTTGAAGACTTTTTAGTCGCTCGGTGGGATGCGAGTGGGTTATATATTAAAATAAATATTGTGTAACTCAAGACATTAAATTTTTGATTTTTTTTCAAAATGGACCCTTTTTTAATTTTTTTTTTCTCAAAAGAGGTTATTGGTCGCCTAGTGGGATGCGAGAGGGTTAAAATCAAAATCCCGATCGATTGACATCAATTTCAAAAGTTGGTTCACTCGACATGAAATACCCCATATATAAAATCAATACCTGTACTAAATATTCATTCGGTGTAGGGTATTATAAGAACGCACATGGTCTACTATACTCTCTTATTTATTCTCATATATATTTTTAATTTAATAAAAAAAATTACAACAATAAATTTATTTCTAATACATGCATATAAATACAGTTTTTCCCGGCACATACATACAACATACATCTCTTTAACCACATTCAAAAATCAAACTAGAAACTATGCTAGAAGCAAAGCAACTTTTTGTTGTTGTCATATTTGCAGCTGCACAAAAACAGCTTTGTCAAAATTTGCGAAGGTGTCATGTAGAAGTCAGTTTATGGCTTGTGGTTGTGGTCATCATTGCTGTCCTCTCCTCTTAGTTTTTTTTTTGTTTCTTTTCAACTCCACTCAAATATGTCGACTGCGTCAGCAAATTTTCACACTGGTCATTGTAATTAAGCCACAAAATGTTTAACAAAACTATACGAAATTGTACAGCAACAATATACAAACATATAAACATACAAACTTACATTTATGTAGGAAATAACAAAACGTTGTAGGAAGTAATTCCTAAAAAAAGGCAAAACCAAATAGAAGGGCTTTTAATTGTGGGCACTTAACAGCATGTTCAAGTGTGGTTTCTATTACAAATTATGATTTTTTTCTCGTCTTTCAAACACAATGACAATGTAGGAAATGGTGAATCACACCGCAAGGTATCATTAATGTGGCAGTAGGAGAAATTATTATTAAATCAAATATGATGAAGATAAATTATGAAGAATTGTTACGAATGATCGGTTTCTAAATTTGAGTGGAAAAAATTCATTTATTTTATTGTAAAGTGAAAAGTAATTGAATTTATTTGTTGTTTTATTTTTAGTGAAGGGGATTTTTACACATTAGTAATTGTATAACATTTGGTTTAAACACCATCAATTACATTTGTTACAGAGCAATTTTATTTTGGGTTTTTTTGTTTGTATTTCATAAAGGAAAATTTTATATGGGAAAAATCAAAAATTTTGGGAAATTTTAACAGACATAATTTTTTTCTTTTTCCTAAAATATACTTTATATTTCACATTAAATTCTGAATTGGAAAGTATTGGCTGTATGACAAGTTTTTAGCATTTATTTTTTACCATTTGTACAATATAAATAGCTCTGACCTTTTCCTTTTCATCATCCTGGCAGCATATGGATTCTGAGTCAATGGAACTACTCATCTTTTGAGGTCAAGAAAATATCAAGTCAATATCGTATACTCTGTTTCAAAGTAAAGCGTACCCCAAAGAGAGCGTTTTGCAATGACCGAAACAAATAGTAGCCGGACGGGCACGGTCTTGACTATGAAGCGAATTAGGCAAAACTGCCCAGCCACTTCATTCTAAATACTTATTAACAAGCTTTGCAACATGTGGCCGAGCGCTGTCATGATGGAATATTACGGTTTCATGTCTTGCTACATATTCTGTGCATTTTTTCGGGCAATGATGCCTTCAAACGAATCAGTTGCGATCGGTACAGATTTCCTGTGATCTGGTCAGATTTAAGCATAATAGATAGGAAACTTTTGCTCCCACCAAATACAAACAAACCGTTCACATACGATCTCGTACACTTTGAGTTATCGTAATGAATCAATTTTTCATAGTAATTAATGATTCGGTGCTAAAATGATTTTCTTTTATAGCGTTCAAGCATCATTTTAGAAATGTAAAATCGGCCTTTCGGCTTCAATTCGTATCGTACCCAATTTCCCTGCTTTTGGATGATTCCTGCTGCTCGGAACAGGTTTGAAATTGCTACTTGAGTAGCTCCCAATGATTAAGTTTTACAACAGTCGTACTCCATGCTCCTAAATCTTGGTCTTCAAATTTTTTATCGATTTTTGTTTTCCGTGTCACAATATTAGGGGTGCCCTGATAGACTAGTCGATAGTGTGCTGGATTATTAATCTGAGGGTTGCGGGTTCGATTCCCGCTAGATACTCTGGGTGTAGCTGCAGACAAGCAAAACGCTTCGCAGATTGTGTTTGTTAAAAAAAAAAAAAAAAATAGCAACTTCCGAACCGTACATTTATTCTCACTAACAAGTTTGGAAACCAAGAATTGGAGATATTACCCCATGATGATTGTTTTCAAAGTCATCAAGATCTGACAAGCAGCAATTTTAAACGTTTGCGAGCAGCATTCATCCGAAAGTAGGGAAATTGAGTACCACATGAATTGAAGTCACGAGACCTTGAAAGACGATTTCACAAGCCCGAAATACTGCTTCAACACTACACTGGTGGATATTCCTATAAACGCACACTACTTTTCTTGAAAAAGATTGTAAAGATTATACATGAACATATTTAGGGGGCTACAAATTTGTTTATTAAATTAGTCAAGATATCACTTAAAATATTGTTTACAAAAAAAAATCATTTGTACTTTATTTAATTTTTTTTACTTAAATTTCGAGATTAACAGCCATTTTTAAGGGTATTTTCCTATAAACGCACTTGAATTTATGGGCCACTGTAGCATTATAAATAATGTGTGGATGATCCTTTGTTATGGATTGTTTCAAAAATACGGTCTGGCATTGATTCCACTAATTTTTTAAGCAGATTGGAATCAATTTCCTCCCAGTTTCAGCTCTGTCACAGTCATTATGTCTTCATTCTGGGCATTATTTGCATAAACTTTATGGGTCATGTATCCCCACAAGTTCTCCATTGGGTTTAAGTCCGGACTGCCAGCCGGCCAGTCCAACAGAGGAATGCTATATTCATTAAACCAAGATTGTTGGAATATGCAATCTTCATCAATTTTTTCGTCCATAAATGAGAGAAGAGCATCTTCCAACAGTTCGTTATAAATCGCACTATTCATTTTTGTCGGAACAAAACATATTTTCGACTTGCCAACTGCAGAAAACGCTGCCCAAATCATAACACTGCAACCACCGAAATTACGTTTTGACATCCGAACATCGTTTGATCTCAAATCGTTCCAATAGCATGAGTATGAGTCAGGACCGTCTAAATTAAATTTTTTTTCGTCAGAGAAAATTACTTTTTTCTACTCATCTGTCCATTTCATATATTTTCTTGCGAATTTTAGACGATTTTCTTTATGGTGCTTTTTTAGCATTGGTTTACATTTTGGCTTTTTCCATTTTATGTTTTCATCGTTTCGTAAAATGTGTGCAACGTGTTTGGAACTCACTGGACGATTCAATTTATTCTTTATTTGTGTGGAATTCAATTTGTTGCGGGTTGCTTCTTGTTTTATTAGTTTTGTATTTCCCTTTGTAGGTTTGCGAACTCTATAATTTTGACCTTTCTTCAAGAAATTTCGCACCACACTTTCCGAACGATCGATTTTACGTCGAATTTCTCTATTGGAACATACTCGGTCGTGAAAAAATTTAATTTGAATCTTTTCTTGATAGCACAAAAAAGTTCCCTTGGACATCTTTAAAAGTAATGAAATTTATTGATTCAAATAGAAAATGTTGCAGTAAATTGAGATGTTACTTTAGAAACGTACCTTCGGTTGAAAAAAAACTAAAATTGATAATATTTTATTTTTGGTAATTTTTTTTAAAAACAAATTTCACGTCTGCGTTTATACGAATCTTCCACTTTAAATAGCACCAAGTACATTTGATCGCATAATTAAGGCAAACAACAAGAATAAGAAAAAAAACTTGTTTACTTTCAGTTATCTCTCATTAAAAAAAGTTAAATTTTTGGATGAGAACAACAAAGATATAACAAAAATACAGACAAAAATTGAGTGCGTTTATAGGAATATGCACAAGTGTATAAAACAAAATCTGCACCGTTTCATTACTTTCGATGAAAAATGGTTCTATAATGATAATCCGAAACATAAGAGATCGAATGAGAAGCCCCCCCCCCCCCCCTGCCGAATCTGGCAATGGCTAATATCCACGGCGCTAAGGAAATGCTCCGTATTTGGTGGGACAAAAAGGGTACTTTCTGCCGAAATTTGGCCAGACCATCACAGGGAACGCAATTGAATGCAACTGATTTATTTAATGTGAGCATTATCCGAAAAATTCTCTGAATATCTGGCCAGACATGAAACTGTAATATTCCATCATGACAACGCTATGCCACATGTTGCAATACCTATTAGAAGCTTTGTTACGATCTATGCAGAACGCTTTCTCTGATATACGCTTCACTTCAGAACAGAGTATCCGAAATTAGCTTGGTTCGTTCTTAGCCTTAAAAGATCAGGAGCTCTTTTGGCGCGAAATCCATATGTTGCCAGAAAAATGGGAAAACTTCATAGCTAACAATGGGCTGTCCTTGTATGTTATAAATTTATGTTATACATTTTTAAAAAATCCTGTAATTTTAAGCTATAAACTCAATAAAATTTCCAACTTTCTGATTTTCCAAAATTTATTATTTTCCTCATATATATTGATATGATGGCGTTGAAAGTTTACTACTTCGCTAAATTGAGAGTTTTTTTTTATTTTTGATACTTAAACTTTTTGTTCGTTTTTTAGCTTAACAAATATTTTCAAAATGCAATTAAAAATATAAAACTAATTTGCAGTTGTTGTAGTCTACTACATTTTCTTTTCTATTTTTTGGTTTGGAACCATAAATTAGATACATGCATATAACAAATATATATATACAGATATACTTATTAGTATATTTACTATCTCCTTATATACACACACAGTTATAAGTACATACCCCAACCAATAAACTAATTTTGTATTTAGTTAAAATTCTGTAAATATCCAAAAAAAAAAACAAGAAACATCGAGGAGAAAGTTTTATTTTTGTTTCCAAACCATAACTTTTCAGTTTAGTTTCATTTTTTTGCAAGCATTTGAAAATATTTTAAATAATGATTCCTCGATGTACATTTCTGTTTATTCATTTTTGTATTTAGGGATGATGCCTTTAAGCTTAATGCTTTTTGCTGCTTCATGGTGTAGTGAAGTTTGTTTTGCTGGTTTTATACAATACAGCATATGAGTAGGAGTAGGAGTTTCTACTAACAGATACTTACTTATTTAATTCTATGGAGTTTTATAGTGTTAGAATGTTCTACTCATCTTAATTTTACTAATGTAAATTTATGTAGAATTTCTTGTTTTTTAATGTAATTTTCATAATTAAATGTGCACAAAGTTTTACTTAGGATGTGTTAATTTTGGTTTATGACAATATTTTTTTTTGTTAAGGATGTTGGTATTATAGTTTGGGTGGGATTTTAATGTAGGGTGTAAGGAAATTATGGAGAAAATTTATAAAATGTTTTGATTTTATATACTACAAATTTCACAATTTTATCAATATATCGAGCTTATATGAGCAAAATCAAAAATTTTGAAATCGTTGAAATTGAATTCAGATATTTTTTTTGTATTTCGAAATGATCAACATATTTATGACTGCTCAAAAAGTGTTCCGGGGACACATTTGCATGGGAACACCAAATGAACCTTTTCAACAGAGTGTATTTGTGGAAAATATCAGCCAAATATTGTCCAATACAGAATACTCAATTCATGATATATTTTTGATGCACTGCACAAGGAATATAACAAAACTATTTAAAATTTTTAAAAATTGCAAATTTATCATTTTTCGATTGACATTCCCAGACATCTTTAAAATTGAAGGGTCTTCCCAAATTTGACAGTTGATAGCGAACACATTTTTAAAGCTACATCTGACGAAATGGCTGCCATTGATTCAATTTGTTTTGCCAAACCACCATGGACGGGTATAGCTCGCTTCGCCTATTTTGCGGAGAAGCCCATTTCTGGATACGTCAACAAACAAAATTGTCGAATAAGGGACGATACCAATCCACATGGGATCCAAGAGCGCACAGTGGGGCAATAATTTTTTGGAAATAAATCTGAAATTTCTAAACGGCTAGTTCAATCGGTATAAAATTTGACATGAGCATAGCCAAGAAGTATTCGAGTTTAAGTTATTAAAATGTGTCCTGCAAATTATCCCACTATGGGGGCTCAAAATAGGGTACCTTCGACATGTACAATTTTTAAACAATTTCAAAGATTTTTATATTTTTGGAAAGTTCTATATATTGAAAAAGCATGTTTCCGAGTTATAGGCACTTCGAAATTGAAATTTTAAAATTTTGCCTAACCTTGGTCTACTTTTTTAAAAATATTGGACGTACTTTTGGAGTTAGACAACTATATTACTAATAATTTACAGAAGATTTCAGAGAAATATCAATTATGGATCCAAAAATAAACAATTTTCAATTAAAAAATTTAAAAAAAATAGTACAGTTTTGCTGTTTTTTTTTATTAAAAAAAAACTTTTATTAAGAACTTATAACCATTTTATATTTTTCTGTAAGGTATTATTAGGGAGAACATTTTGGTATAAAAACATTTTCTATTCTATTTTTCGTCCTTCGGAAATTGACTTATTTTTTATCAAAATTTCAACTTTGGGCCACATGTTCTAAAATCCCAAAGCTGGGATTTAAAAAAGGAAAGTAGCCTTGGAAACCCTGATATGTTCTCTATTTATCCCCAAGTATCTTCCCAGCCCCAAAGAAAACGTGGACCCTATGGAATAAATTGGAAAAAATACAATTTTTCGGATTTTCGCTCCAATTTTTAGGAATTGCGGGACTCCCTTTGGACAAGTTTTTTTACACTTTGGTAGTTAAAATGAAAAGTTTAGAAAACGTTGAAAATTTCATTGAGTTTTGTTAATAAATATATGCCCAATTCACAATTGATGTCGTAGTGTTGTAGCATTGTATGTCATAAATATTTTTCAAACAAATTGTTTGAAACAAAAACAAAACATTAATAAAAAAATTACGACATACAACGATACAACGATACAACGCTACAACACAAATTGTGAATTGGGCAATAGATTTTATTACATATTTATTGATTTTCTAAAACTAAAATTTGTATCAAAATTTAATAGAATTGCCAATATTAGGAGCAATTGTATCCACTTTTATTCATTTTTTTTGTTTAGACAAGTTAATTTTTGGTCTTACAAAAGAAATCTAAAGTCAATATCTCAATTAGATTCAAAAATATGCCTCTTTAAAACACCCTCCTCTAAAAATAGGAATAGAGTAGGAGAAAGAACGGAGCCTTGCGGTACCCCTAAATCTATCTTGAACTCGTTTGATGAGATCCTAACAACTCGTATAGTGCGATCTCTGAGAAATCTCGATATAAGTCGAGAAAAGTTAATACCGACATCAAAAGCAATAAGTTTTGATAAAAGTGCACCATGCCACACTCCATCGAACACCTTGGAAATATCTGGAGTCACCACTTTACATTCACCAAAACGGTGAAGGGAACGACACAATTTTTCCAATAGGAAGGCTAGCAAGTCCCTCGTAGAGCATCCTCTACGGAAGCCATACTGGCGGTCGTTAAGTAAATTGTTGGACTCCAAATATTTCATCGTATGGACTCCATACTTTCCATAACATTGGAAAGTACAGAACAAATTGGAGTTATATTAGCAACCTTGTAACAATACGCCGGAACGGTATGAAGAGCTAAAAAGGTTAGCTAATGGACAAGCTAACGTCGAAGAGAACTGCTTCAAGACCAGCGCTGGTATGTTACTTAGCCCATGAGACTTACTTACGTTAAGATCCGATAAAAAGTCGTCTATAAGTTGCGCGAATCGATAACTGGTTTTCAAAGTAAATTTTAATAAGTTGGTAGAGTGGTTCAAGCGTCAATCTATTCATGATGATTTGCCATAGTATATTGAGCATAAATTTCAAAAAGTTCGTTTAACAGTTGATCGTTTCATATGATCTGTCTAGCTTAAAAAACACTCTTTTTATAAAACATTCATATTATGAAACAAAAGATATACTATTGTATATTAATGTACAGTACAACAGAACTTATGTCCAAAACGATTTAGCTGCAAACAAAATTCGCGATATATGAATACTATCGAAATTGGTGTGAAATGAATATTTTTATTTTGACTGGCGTAAATATGGGTGTGTAATAGGGCGGGCATTCTACGGAAAATTCTAAGAAATTGTCCCCAAGAAACCATAGGTCTAAAATCAAATCCTATTTTGCGCATTTCGTCTTTTATCCAATGATATTTCAGTACATATTTTTTTTAATAGTTTTTTATTGGATAAAAGACGAAATGCGCAAGATAGGATTTGATTTTATAAATATGGTTTCTTGACGAAACTTTCTTAGTATTTTCCGTACATTGCGATTCTGCCATACGATTTTTTACTTTTTGATCGTCCATACAAATCGACCCGACCTAGTGTGTAAGATACAAAATGGTTACTTTTGATTTTGCACAAATATATGAAATCAGTCTACAAGTACATGGAAATTATCCTTTTATTTAAATATATTCTATAAAGTTATACTTAATACATATAAGAAATGTGTAGAGTACTTTAGAAAAACAATACTCCACTTTGTAATTTATTACTCTTCGACTGACTCTGAAAACCAACAAAAATTTATGCAAATTAATTGTTCTTATAATTTTTAAAGGAAATATTAAAAGTACATAATTCTTAAAACACACTCTATCATTAAAGTTAACAAAATATTTACACACAAACTCATCCATAGCCAAAGCAAACAAAAAACCAATAATTGCCTTAAAGCCAAGTCAAAATAGTTGGTTTCTGTCAACGACTCTAACCATGACATATAAAACAGAGCAACAACAACAAGAATAATAAGCACCATTCGAAAAGAAAGAAAAAAATGTTAGTCTTCATTGCAGATAAGAGCATTAACAACAACTTTGCAAAACTAATTAAGCCAACTTAAGAACATCAATGCGTATAAACATTAAAAAACATCCACAAGAACGGACCGAAAAAAAAACAACAAGAAACCAAGAATGTTGAAGCAAAAAAGACCATGAACTATTGGCAAGTGAATGGGGCTGGAAGCGTTTTTGTGCATATTTTTTTCAAAGTAAGTAATTATGGTTTGGTAACCATAGAATATTCTGAAAATAAACTTTCAATAAATGCACTTTTTTGTTTTAATTTTATTTATTATTCTTACTGGCTCTTAGTTATTTAAGATGGTAGTAACGCTTAATAGTAGGGAAGTGCATTTAAGGATTTAATTTCTAATACGAATTACAAAAGCTTAATAAAAGGTTTATACTTGCCTACGAGAATAAGGTATACGTTAGCCCACGCTTTGCTAATGTCTCATCTAAACTACTGCATTGAGGTCTACTCTGGTACCAATTCGCACATCCTGGACAGAATCTTTCGTGTTGTGAAGAGAATTGTGCGGTTTGTTTATTGTATTGGATATCATGAACACATATCTCATGCTATTATCAAATTTCTATCTTGTTCTTTCAGACAGTATGTAAAATTACGAAATTTAATATATTTCTACAAGATTATCAAATATGGTATTCCAAACTATCTTCTTGGACGATTTATGTTTTCAAGATCTACTAGAAATCCACAACTTATTATACCACTTATAACATGTTCTGTTTTTGAACGATCGTTTCTTATAAGATCTGCAAGATACTGGAATATTTTACCAAATAATTTACGAGTGTTTTCTTTTTCATGTAGGTTATTTAGAAAACGTCTTCTTGACCTTTTTCCCAATATGGCCAATTAATAAATGTATAATTTTTAGCTCACTAAATATTTACGCAAATGGTGTGCCTCCACTGATAGGGAGTCTTGAAACAAATTTTATACGTCATATCAAAGAATCAAGGGTGTACATTTCAATTTCAATTCGAATAAATTTAATCTAACTTATTAATTTTTATTTAAGTTTTGTTTAACAAATACTTTTGGCTTATTTAAATTGTTTATTAAAAAATATATTGTTAAAATAATATTCATGTAATACAATGTTAAAATAATATTATGGAAATAGATGTAATACGTTTTTGGCCTTGAAGGCTTTTTGTATTACAAACAAAAATGAAAAATGAAAAAAGTACCAGATATTATAAAAATTCAGGTAAATTGCTTAACCATCTTGGCATATTCCTACTCGAAAAAGTTTTCTGAATTTGAAGACATCAATTTCCCCTCAAGCCACAAACAACCCTACTAAAAACAATTTATCTCAAAAACATAAGTTGAAATAACATGAAAAGTTTATGGCAACTTCTGGTCAATTTTACTAAATACTCTTCTTATTACTATTTGTTGTTCGGCAAGAACATAAATAAACATTGAAATTTGTGCCCAAAATTACTTTTTATGTGAAAAGACCAATTACAAGAGAAATACTTTATAAAAAATATGTGAGCCACAATGCCAAAAATTACAAGAATGAAAACTTATTCTTAACAAATATTGTGAATTGTTTTTTATGTGACAATTTAAAGGCCACTGCTGTAATGTTGAACTGTCTGGAAATGTTAATGGTTTTAAGAGCAACCTCTGTAATATATAGGATGTCTTTTTAGAGGCGGAGAACTTAAACTTTTCTACTACAAACGACTTATATAACGCTAATATGTATGTGAAAGATTGATCTTTTAGTCTTATGTCTTCAAATATTTTAATGTACTATTAGATTTTGCGTATGAGTAATTTTGAATTAACAAAATAATTAAATATTACTCATACGTACATACACGCAGAGAAAAAATATAATTGGGCATGGTTACTGTATCCATTTATATAGTGTTACAAGTTTTTTAACTATATTATAGTCACAGTAACCATTTACATGATTGTGGTAACCATAATATGGTTAACTTATGATTCACATGATTGTCTCAACCATATATATGGTTACAGTAAACAAGTATATGTTTGTGACAACCATATTTATGATGAATAATTTTATCATAATATGTTGTTCTCAGATTATGATAAACCTTAAGCCGAGAGCACCATAATATGATAAGTCCTTCATCATATAAATGGTTGTCACAAACATATATATGTTTACTGTAACCATATATATGGTTGAGACAATCATATGAATCGTAAGTTAACCATATTATGGTTACCACAATCATGTAAATTATTACTGTGACTATAATATAGTTAAAAAACTTGTAACAATATTGAAATGGTTACAGTAACCATGCCCAACTATATTTTTTCTCTGCGTGTACATATCAGTTTTTTACATTGGTATGTTTGCAACTTAAATTTATTATGATTTATATGGGAGATTTCATGTCAAGTTAAACAACTTTTGAAACTTATGTCTTCCGATCGGAATGAAATTTGCAACAAGTCCTATTCAGACACAAATTTTCAATAAGATCGTTGAAGAACTCCCTGAGTTAGATGCGGTCAAAAAAGAGTGATGCGAATTGGAAATCTATCAAAATAAATGTTTTGTAACTCAAAACATAAAATTGTTTACTTTTTTGGTCAAAAGAAAGCAAATCCCACAAAGCGGCCAAAAAGCTCTTAACCCTTTAACCCACAAATGTGCCTTAAGGCATGCATTACAAAACACCAATTATCTGTGAAAGTAATTTTTTTTTTAAATTTAACTGTGACTTTAGTTAGAGATTTGTTAACATTTCCCTCGAAGTTCGAAATGCAGACTGACCTTTAGTTGTTGTTCCTTCAGCTGTTTTGTGAGTGTTGTCATAATTTTAGCACGTGAAATTTAAAAAAAATATCAAAGTTTTACTAACTTTTAGTCTCCCGATCTATTCGAAATATTTTTTATTAATTCTTTTAAATTGGTTTTTCAATAAAATCGTATCATAATTATTGTTTTTTACACCTAATCCGGCAACAATGCACTGATGCACTCTTCACCTTTTTGCACCTGGTTCCTAAACTTAATTAGCAAATTAGTTTCTGATGGCTGTTCTGTTTTATTGAGTTTTATTTTTTTAGCTTTTTAAAGTTTGCAGGCTAAAGGAATAAAAGCTTTCTTTTGAGAAAAAAAAAATTAAAAAGAAGGGCCCATTTTGAAAAAAAAGTCAAAAAAGTTTTTGATTTAGGGAAAAAAATGTAAAATTTTTTTTATTTTTTTGAGAAACATTTGGATGAGAAAAAACACATATTTGGCCAAAATGTCAAATTTTGACCGCCTCTTACTCAGAGACTTCTTGACCAATCTAGTTGACAAATTGTGTCTGAATTACTATCCATCCCGGAAGACGTAGATTTCAAAAGTTGGTTCACTTGACTTGAAATCCCCCATATGTGTGTTATATTTGTATCGATCACAACAGTGCCAAAATCATTACTATTTCTAAATATTCTAAAACTATACTTTTTTCTTCCATTTTAATACATTTAATCAAAAAATACAAGAACTATTTCATTAACACAAACGAACTTCTAAAACAATAACAAGAACAACTGTTTAACATCTGCCTTTCTAACACTTTGATAAAATTTAGGGCGAAACATGTAGCATATTTTGGTTTTATCAAAATAATCAAATTCAAAACTCAAAATTCAATAGAAAATATCAAGAAATTTTGTTTTTGAGCAAATGAATACTTGATTTATGTGCTGTTTTTCTATAGCGAACGAGTACTTTGAGTGGAAATTTAACATGTGTTTTGTTATTGTAACAAAAACAAAATACATGTAAAACGTCCACTCAAAACGCTCATTCGCTATAGAAAAACAGCACATTAATTATGAAATAATTGAAACCAGTTCAATATGGGATAAATGTTTGAATTGAAATATAATTTTTTCTATGTATGAGTTATTTTTAATAAATAAAATAATTAAATATTACTCATACGCACATATCAGTTTTTTATATTGGTATGTTTTAAACTTAAAGTTATTGTCCATTGAAAATCATTAATGAGCATTATATCGCAGGATGTCTGAAACACATTTTTACTAAAACATTTGGTGAACAAATAATTTAAAGACACTGATCTGTTATATTCTTTGGGAATATGTAAACTCCCAGGCCTATGCAGATAAAAAAGAGACGAACGAGCGCTTGGAAGCGATGACTCTTTGCATTTTGAACAAATAAAATACATATGTGCATTTTTATTTGTTCGAGGAACTAAATAAAACACAACGACTTCGTTGCTATTTTTCACTGGCATATGATCTCCTACTTTTAAAATTTTTTCTTTTCTATTTTTGACCTAGTGCATTTTGTTGTAGATACCCTTCTGATTTTTGTCTCAGCTCTGCCTTAGGGAATGAGCTGTTCTGCAATGGGAACGTAAAATTTATTGAATTGAGATTTTTTGTGGATATTTTCTGATAAAGAATATAAGCATTTACTACAGCTGCCGTTAAGAGCTTTAAAAAAACCTTGCACTATAATTTTGTCAATTTTCTGTTCTATTCACACATGGAATCCAATCATTGTATTGTAAGGTTTTTTCGTGAAATCGAAAGTTATTGATTTAATATTCGATTTAGAATTGAATTCCTTATCGATTAAACAAAAAATTACATTAGTTTTCATAAGTCAAATGTACCTTTTTGTCGTTTTCAAAATTGATTCCGGCAATGATTGGATTTTATGACAACACCTATAGATTTTAATTTTATGATTAGATATATCAACTCCTCCCATGCTCTGATTATAGAAAACTAAGGCTTCAGGACAGTTGACAACAATCATAGAGCCATCGTAAGATTGTCAACAGTTGCTCATAATAATAACTTCACTTGGGTCCTGTCATTTCGCTACTACTCGTATTAAATCGGCTTCTCAAAATCGAAATTTACTTTCTCCTTACCGTAAACGAACACTTATGATTGTCGAGTTTTTTCTAGTTTATATGAAGTAAAAAAAGCGATCGAAAACCAAAACAGTGCACTATAGGTTAAATGACTACTTTTTCTGTGCTAAATTAAGAACGACTACAAAATCATGACATTCAAACCAAAACCTTAAAGAATTTCGAAAGTAAGAATAATTGTATTAAAAAATGGAATTTAATCCACTAACGACCAAAAATTAACCCATTTACAATCCTTAATGCAAACTTAATACATTAACTTATTTTAATTATACTAAAACTTTTAGTAATTGCTTAAATCTAATTCATTTTGTAAATTTAAATCAAAAAGGTCCTCTTCGCTTTCATTGATTCCATTGTCTTGGTGGCTAAAGTGAAACTCTTCCATGGGTTCACTGCAACATAACAGTTGAATTACTTCTGGTAGAAGTGTGGAACGTTTCCGGTTTTGTAAGCACCTATCTAAAAATTATGTGGAATTTAATAGATCTGAGGTACAGCTAAATATTAATATTAATTCGGAGCTTAAAAAATATGTCTTCTCCGCTTCCATTACAGCATCTCAAAAATTTTTCAACGATATGAAGTAAAACAGATTGCAAAGAAACTTTGGCAGTGTTTGGATTACAAACACTTTTGCACAATTAAGTAACGACTCTCTTCCCTAAAGTTCCAGATGATGCTGGGCAGTCATCTTTGCCGGCGTAAATGTTGAAGTCGTAGGTATATCCACTTTTGGAATCATACCTTCTCCAAATTTTAATGCCACCTTTAATTGGCTTCAATGAAAGACACTGCTTTAGAGAAGACTGGCCATTAAATTTAGGCATGGATTCATCAATGATCTGATGCATTTGATGAATCTTTGACATAAGTGTAGTTCAAACAATTGACAACTTCCTCCATGTAATAACGCTTATATGTTTTCATTTCCCATGGATTCATTTTGGGACCAGAAATCTCTGGAAGTTTATTATATCCCAATATAAGCGAAATGCCTAACAAAACTATAATTTCTGATGTTGGCTCACTCGTTCATTTGTGCAAAAATAAACAACGATTCTGGAAAGAGACATTTAAAGAATTGAAGCTCAGTTGAATTTCTTGTATTTGGATCTAACAGAATGACCTCAATCTATTCAGTAATGGAAAATATAGGAAAAACAAATTCGAAAATTCTCCCCATACAACGGTACAATTGGAAATTTCATTGCACGTCACTGTTGAATTATTATCATCATCTAAATCTTCATCAGATTCTCCAGAAGGTTCTTCTATTTCATCTTCGGAGTCAGGAATACATTAGGAATCAGAAGCACTAAATTCATTGAGATCAGAGTCGCTGGTATTTATTATCCCAAAGATTTAATCTTCCTTCAGACGTACATCAGATTATTTTCTATTCATTATGAAAATTATTAACCACCGAAATTGCTTTTACGGTTTAATTTCGGAAATGAACACCAATGGCCCATTATATCCGGTTTATGTTGATTTAACCAGTGGTATCAGTTATCCTAAATTCAAATATCCCTACTTACATTATTTACACAAAATAACTTTCAGAAGAAGGAAAAAAATTAAGCATCCAACCGAGGTTTTTGTCAACCAATTGCAATTAAAAACAAGTAAGAAAGTATGGTCGGTCAAGCCCGAACATATAATACCCTACACTAACTAAAAGACCAAAAACATTGTTCTTTTAAAATTTCAATAATTTATATTTTTGAGTGGGACTTATATGGGAGCTATGACCAATTATGGACCGATCACCATGAAATTGGGTCTTGTAATTTATGTCTATATGGAAGTTAACTATGTTGTATTTTGTGTGTATACCGACATTTTTAAGTGATTTATGCACGTTAAAGTGATTTTCGGAAGCGGGTCCATATGGAAGCTATGACTAATTATTTACCGATCGTAACACAATTTGGTGACTTGAATTTTGTGTATATAAAACTTATTTGGATCGCAATTTGTGGAGATACATTTATAAATTAAGTCCTATTTCGGAAGGACATTTAAATAATGGACCGATTTCAGACAGTTTCAACAGGCTTGGTCCTTAGTACGAATAAATAATATGTACCAAATTTGATCCAAATATCTTCAAAATTGCGACCTGTACTCTGCGCACAAGGTTGACACGGACAGCCAGCCCGCCAGACAGATGGACGGACATCGTTTAATCGACTTATAAAGTGATCCTAAGTCGATCGGTATACTTTAAGGTGGGTGTTAGGCTAATATTTTTGGGTGTTATAAACATCTGCACAAACGCATTATACCCTCCCCACTATGGTGGTGTACGGTATAACAACGTGCTGATTGAACGTTCCCAAATCAGCTGATAATACACAAAAAAACTTAAAGCTGTAAATGGGACATTATATTATTAAAATATATAGTAAATTGTATTTTTGAAAGTTTTTTAAACTTCGCCTGGGATGCATGATCCATGTTTGTATTATAATATTGACCCTTTATTGACTCAAAACAACCTCAAATTATGGTCATGTTTTATTTTTACAAAATTTAGAAATTATTCATTTAAAAATTAATTACTGAACATTTATTACAATGCCTGTATTTATATATTTTTAATTTTAAAATAAACCTTTACCAAATCTACACAATTGTTTAAAATACTTAAATCTATTGATGACATTTGTAATTGCTTATAAGTTTAATTCTAAGTGTCTTTGAAAATTATTCAAGTGTATAATAAAATAAACTCGATAAATAAGTAAATAAATTATATTTTCAATTAAATTTGATTAAGTACCTGCATATAATTGAAAACATTTACAACAAAAGCAGCATTAAACAAAGTGTTTAAGTTTGCTAAATAAAATTTTCCATTTAAAAATGGAAATTTTACCTTTCTGTGCATTACCCGATCATATAAATTAAGATTTAAGAGAAATAGAGAATTTTATTTATGGAACATTGCACTTCATTAAACAGTAAATTTATCTTTTATTTTCTATAGTTTAGTTAAAGAAGTTTTCTAGTTTTTGCAAATTATTACTACGTTTTCCATTTGCTAATACCCATAGCAAGTTTATATATTTTATAAATGTATTCAAAGTTATTCAGTAAAATATTGAGTTATTTTCAAAATACTTTGCTGGCATCTGTGTGTAGGTTCGTTTGTGTGTGTGTGTATATGGGTAAATCATTGGTTGTGGATGTATGCTGTGGGTTTTCATTGTGTTTGTGGCCATAGAGATTTATCTACGTTTCTTAATTTTTGGAAAATTCTTTGCAAATGCAATTTAATGCAAATCCACAGAAACCAAGAAAATCGAGTTAAACTAAGAAGAACAAAATTAAAAGGATTTATTTGGTAGATTCTTTTAATTGTAATGAATTAATTAAAAAACTTCTTTTATTCGTTTATTAGGATGTAATTGATTTTCATCAGTTGGTTTTAATTTTTTTTTTCTTTAGATTTCATTATATTTTTTGTTTTGGTTTTTTTTCTTTGGCATTTTAATATTGAATTTAAAGTGGTTTATTGCAGCCAACCGGAAGTTTTCATCAATCTTTATAGATTTGGCAATTTATCTCAATTAAGTTTGAAACAGTATTTTTTGGAATTTATTATAAATTATGGAGATGTAGATTAGATTGTAAGTACTTAGATGGATTAGGTGAATATTTGTGTGTATTTTAGGGTAATGGGAAGTGGTTGTTTGCAAAAGAAAAGTTTAATAGTTAAAATCATTAAGGTAGTGCTGGGAGAATTTTTGGTTTAGGGTATAAAAAGTGACACTCGTCCACGAATATAGTTTTAGTTATTCCTTTTTTAAAATATATCAAAGTTTTCCAGGCTCTTGTTTAAAAATAAAAACTCAAAAATTACTCAATACGTTTCTTTATCTACCATCTGCTTTTATTTGCTTGTTCAGTCGTTCATTAAAGTTATATTCTATTTTATTTATTCCCCTCGATTCCCCATGAAATTCTTTTATCGTTGATTTTATAGTTAATTCTTTGTTTAGCTAACTTTTAATTTGCTACTCTCTTCACTAGTTATATACTCAAACATACATATATTTTCCTTTATTTTTATTTTTATTATTATTTTCTGTTTTAATTTCTATTTTAGTAAAACCACAAAATAGCAAACATAATGAATACAACTTTGTTGCACTTTTTCCCAGAGTTAACAAATATTACTTTAGTTTCTTTCTTGTTCATCTCTACAATAGCTCTGCTTTTTAAGAGCAACTCTTGACTTCCTTCGTTCAAATCTTCAAGATTTCTTCAGTGCATTTTGTACATCAAGAAGCAAACTGGGAGGTAGAGTGATAAGAAACGAAATAATATTAAAGTCTCTAATCACTTCTAATAAGAGCAAAAAAAAATACTGAAATGAGTGAAAGAAAGAAACTTGTGCAATATCACGAGGGGATTAAAACAATTGTTAGGAGCTAAAAGTAATATAAAATAAAATAGAAATAGCAATAGCAAAGTAACAAACATAAAAACTTCAGCAACAGCAGGGGAATTAACGAAGAAATGGACAAGTTTGTGTTCTTTAAAGCAGTAATATCTAGTAATAGATAAATACAGTCAGTGGCAGGAAAATAAATGAATTGCTTTCTGACAATATCTGTAAAACAAAAACAAATAATTTTACACAAATATAGCTGGCTCAGATATGAATATTAAAGTGATTTTTTTCAAATTTATAATTTTTCATAAAAGCAATATATTTTTTGTCATCAACTGTATATTTCACAATACAAACTCTAACACACTCATCCAATTCCTTCTAATAATATCTACTCTGCGCATAAGTTTATCCACTAGAATACAACGCTCAAAGCACATGGTTTTAAATTCACTTGTGCTTAGGACAAGTTAATAAAAATACCAAAACAACCAACAAATAAAGAAACAAACAAACAATCAGAAACATCAACAGTCGATGAAATTCTACAACAAAAAAAAATATATATAAAAGAAATTCCACTAAACAAAACAAACAGCTAGAAAAAGTAGCATTAGAGTTTGTTAAAATACAAAAGACTAACCAAGAAGTACTTTAACTATGTTCATTAGGTTGGCTCTTATTTTGCACTTTTGCAATTTTCAATGCTCCCAACATATAAAATGTTTTCCGCCATCTAAAAATCAAATGCTCCAATTTTATTCAAAGTTTCGAGTTTTTCTCTAAGGCAATTGCTAACCGATTTTCGACAGTATAATTTCAGAACTTTGAAATCATTAGTGCAAAATTTGATCAGAATTGCCGCTTAATTAACATATTTATGAATGGTCAAACATAATTCCAAAGGGACATTTGTATGGTGGCTAGGTGAAATAATGGATCGATATTGCATTTTGAATACCAAACAAACTATATCAATAGACAGTATTTGTGTTTGAATTTCAGCAAGATAGCTCCTTTCTTTGGAGCCCTATCGTGTTTTAAATAAACCGATGGACGGACATAGTTAGATCTCATGAGAACCAAGGATATATACACTTATTGGTTCTACGAAATTTATAATCGGAACTGAACATTTCTAATACAATGTGAAAATTTCAGATTCAATAAAAAATTGTAAACTTTAAAATCATATATTTCAAAACAAAATTGTAAATTCGTCAATATCATTACGAAATTGTCAATTTCAATACTAAATTTTCAATTTCAATACGAATTTTCAGTTTCAATTTAAATTGTAAATTTCAATGCAAAATTATAAATTTCCACACTAATTTTCAATTTCAATACGAAATTGTAAATTTCAATACAAAATTGTAAATTTCAATACAAAATTGTAAATTTCAATGCAAAATTGTAAATTTCAATGCGAAATTGTAAATTTCAATGCGAAATTGTAAATTTCAATGCGAAATTGTAAATTTCAATAGGAAATTGTAAATTTCAATTCAATACGAAATTGTAAAAAAAATTTTAAATCTCAATGCGAAATTTTTATTTTCAATGGAAAATGGTAAATTTCAATACAAAATAACAAATTTCTATGTGAAATTGTCAAGATCAATACAAAATTTTAATACAAAATTGTAAATTTCAATACAAAATGGAAAATTTCAATACGAAATTGTCAGTTTTAATACAAAATTGTAAATTTCAATACGAAATTGTAAATTTCAATTCAATACGAAATTGTAAATTTCAATTCAATACGAAATTGTAAATTTCAATTCAAAATTGTCAATTGAATATGAAATTTTAAATATCAATGGAAATTTCAATATGAAATTGTAAATTTCAATTCAATACGAAATTGTAAATTTCAATTCAATACAAAATTGTAAATTTCAATTCAAAATTGTCAATTGATTACGAAATTTTAAATATCAGTGGAAAATTGTAATCGCAAATTGTCAATTTCAATACGGAATTGTAAATTTCAATGCAAAATTGAAAATTTCAATACAAAATTGTCAATTTCAATGCAAAATTGAAAATTTCAATACGAAATTGTAAATTTCAATTTAAAATTTGTCAATTGAATACGAAATTGTAAATTTCAATACAAAATTGTAAATTTGAATCGAAAATTGTAATAGGAAATTGTTAATTTCAATACGAAAATTTTTAGTTTTAATTAAATTTCAATACAAAGTATTAAATTTCTACACGAAATTGTCAATTACAATACAAAATTGTAAATTTTAACAAGAAATTGTCAATTTCAATGCGAAATTAAACATTTCAAATTGCTATTGTCAATTTTATTATTGTATTACAAAATGAGAAGAAGTTCTATTTCGATAATTAAAACTTGTATTCGAAATTAAAGTTAAAAAATGAAAATTTTTATTCCAAATCAAAAAATTTTATTTGAAAATGAAAATTTATTTTTGAATTTTATATCAATATTAAACTTTTTTCTGGAAATTATTTTTTTTTATAAATTGAGAATTTCGACCAAAATTATTTTTTTTTTGTAAATTGAGAATTTAGATTGAAATTTTTTATTCGAAATTATAATATTTAATTTGAAAATGACAATTTCTTTTTATTTTGAATTTTATATCAAAATTATTTTTTTTTTTTTTTTGGAAATTCATTTTTTTTCTTAATTGAAAATTTCGATAAAAATTATTTTTTTTTTGGAAATTCAATTTGTTTTCTAAATTGGGAATTTCGATTAAAATTAATTTTTTTTTTTCTAAATTGAGTATTTAGAATTAAATTTTTGATTCGAAATTGAATAAAAATTTCCTATTATTTTTGAATTTTATATCAAAATTAATTATTTTTTTTGAAATTCAATTTTTTTTTCCCTAAATTGAGAATATTGATGGAAACTTTTGATTCGAAAAATTTAATTTGAAAATGAAAATTTATTTTCTATTTTTGAATTTTATATCAAAATTTTTTTTTTTTTTGTGAATTAAATTTTTTTTCTAAATTTAGAATTTGGATTGAAAATTTCAATCAAAATTATTTTTTTTTTTTGGTTGGAAATTCAATTTTTTTTTCTAAATTGGGAATTTCGATTGAAATTTTTGATTCGAAATTAAAAAATTTAATTTGGAAATGAAAATTCAATTTTTTTTTTTTGGAAATTCTATTTAAATTGAGAATTTCGATTGAAAATTTCGATCAAAATTAAATTTTTATTGGAAATTCAAAACTTCGATCAAAATTAATTTTTTTTTCTAAATTGAGAATTTAGATTTAAATTTTTCATTCGAGATTAAAATATTTAATTTGGAAATAAAAATTTCCTTTTATTTTTGAATTTTATATCAAAATTAATTACTTTTTTTGGAAATTCAATTTTTTTTTCTAATTTGAGAATTTTGATGGAGATTTTTGATTCGAAATTAAAAAATTTAATCTGAAAATGAAAATTTCTTATTTATTTTTGAAATTTATATCAAAATTATCTTTTTTTTTGTAAATAAAATTTTTTTTTATAAATTTAGAATTTCGGTTGAAAATTGCGATCAAAATTAATTTATTTTTTATTTGGAAATTCAATTTTTTTTTTATAAATTGGGAATTTCGATTGAAATTTTTGATTCGAAATTAAAAAATTTAATTTGG
Organism: Calliphora vicina; assembly: GCF_958450345.1. Classification (NCBI taxonomy): domain Eukaryota; kingdom Metazoa; phylum Arthropoda; class Insecta; order Diptera; family Calliphoridae; genus Calliphora; species Calliphora vicina. Next base: position 28,166,461 of record NC_088781.1, read on the forward strand.
AAATGAAAATTCATTTTTTTTGGAAATTCAATTTAAATTGAGAATTTCGATCAAAATTAAATTCTTATTGGAAATTCAATATTTTTTCTAAATTAGAATTTCGGTTGAAAATTCCGATCAAAATTAATTTTTTTTTCTAAATTGAGAACTTAGATTTAAATTTTTGATTCGAAATTAAAAAATTTAATTTGGAAATAAAAATTTCATTTTATTTTTGAATTTTATATCAAAATTAATTACTTTTTTTGGAAATTCAATTTTTTTTCTAATTTGAGAATTTTGATGGAAATTTTTGATTCGAAATTAAAAAATTTAATCAAAATTAATTTTTTTTATAAATTTAGAATTTCGGTTGAAAATTTCGATCAAAATTAATTTTTTTTTTGTTTGGAAATTCAATTTATTTTTCTAAATTGGGAATTTCGATTGAAATTTTTGATTCGAAATTAAAAAATTTAATTTGAAAATGAAAATTTTCTTTTTTATTCTTGAATTTTATATCAAAATTCAATTTTTTTTTTTTGGAAATTCAATTTTTTTTCTAAATTAAGAATTTAGATTGAAAATTTCGATCAAAATTTATTTTTTTTCTAAATTGAGAATACGATTCGAAATTAAAAAATTTCTATTCGAAATTAAAAATTTTTATTTGAAATTGGATTTTTTTATTTAAAATTCGAAATTCAGAATTTCTAGTGAAATTTTTTATTCGAAATTGAACAAAAATTTATTCTGAGAACTTTTCGTAATTGAAAATTTATATTTTAATTTAAAAATTTGTGTTTCGAAACGAAACTAAAAAATTGAGAATTTTTTCGAAATTGAAAATTTGTATGAGATTGCCTATTTAGAAATTTCTTTTTGAAGAAACCCAATAAGCACCAAAGCCCCAAAAATTCAAGCACTTGAACATTTTGTTGGAATTTGACTTCATTGCAAATGTAATTATGCTTTAAACATGAAAAATATTTGAAAAAATTAAATATTTTTCAAACAAAAAACATATGGCTTGAATTTATGTTGCCTTTTTACTGGAAAATGCTATTGAAATAAAGTGTAATACAACTGTAATTCAATTGCTTGACTATAACTCAAGGCTTGAATTAAACTTGCGTTTAACTTGAAAAAGTGCTTATTGGTAAACATTCTTTCGAAATTAAAAATTTTCAAAAATGGAAGCAAATTTTTTGAATATGACGATTATAACTATTGTTGTCATTGACCAGTATTTTAATATATTTTTAATGTTGACAGATTTAAATAAAATTCAATCCTTAAGTTGGAAATAATACCAATTAAACGTTACATTCAAAACGAAGTATATATTTTTTTATTTAAAATCTTTAAGTGGAAAATAAGTGCCATCCTAATGTACATATGTATGTATATACTATGCAGCTAAGAATGTATTAAGGATTTTAAAGACATTTGTATTTGTTTGTATTTCACATTTTAATTTCATGGGATACAATTCCACCAGTGCATAAACGGGTATATGTATCTATGTATCTACACAGTAATAAGGAGTGAGATCGAAAAATTCTTAACACACGTTTTTCATTACATTTTTTAACCCAAGTATTATTTGAATTTTTTTTTTATCAAGTTACCTTTGAAAAACATGTCAGTTATTATGTGTAATGTCAATTATATTAATTTTTTTGTTAATCTGATTAAAATGAGTGACCAGAAAAAAGTGCGTACTGAAATTATTAAATATTTTCAACAAAACCCAACTTGGTCTTACAAAAAGTTGGCCAAGCATACAAAGGTCTGCCGTCAAACTGTTTCCAATGTTATTAAACAGTACCGGGAGAACTTGTCAGTTGATAGAAAACCTGGTTCAGGTAGAAGGAATGGTCCACATGATGTTTCTAAAGCCAAAAAAATAGAACGCATTTTCAAAAGAGCTCCCAACACATCCGGTAGGAAAGCAGCCCGGTTAGCTCAGTGCTCGGACTATTTGGTACGAAAAGTTAAAGCTAATGCAGGTTTAAAAACATACAAGGCTCAAAAAGTTCCTGACAGGAACGCTACTAAAAATTTAGAGGCCAAAAACAGAGCACGGAAATTGAAGTCAAGTTTTATAAAAAAATATTCTTGCTGCATAATGGATGACGAAACGTATGTTCTGGCAGATTTTTCGCAACTTCCAGGTCAAAAATTTTATGTTGCTGATGCTCGAGGGAATGTTGAAGAAAAGTTTAGGACCCAAAAGCAGACAAAATTTCCCAGAAAGTTCTTGGTATGGCAAGCAATATGCAGTTGCGGCAAAATAAGCCACTCATTTGTTACAACGGGCTCTATAAATACCGAAATTTACATCAAGGAATGTTTACAAAAAAGGCTGCTTCCATTCATAAGACTTCATAATGTGTCCACTTATTTTTGGCCTGACTTGGCATCCTGTCACTATGGCAAACAAGCCCTTGAGTGGTACAAGAACAATAATGTGGTATTTGTACCAAGAGAGGCAAATCCTCCAAACTGCCCGGAGCTAAGGCCAGTGGAGAGATATTGGGCTCTTGTTAAAAGAGAATTGAAGAGTACAAAAAAGGTGTCCAAAAGTGTGGTAGATTTTAAACGGAGATGGACTACATGTTCGAGCAAAGTGACAGAAAGCACTATAAAAACGTTAATGGAAGGGTTTCCGAAAAAGGTTCAAAATTTCATCACTAGTGATTAAAACTATAAAAATAATTTTTTTTGTAAATTGTAATAATAATTTCAATCAAATAAAAAAAAAATTAAAGCTGTAAGTTTAGTGGTTTCTTTTTTATAAACATATATGTATGTTAAGAATTTTTCGATCTCACTCCTTAAGTGACCATCCCTTTGCAATCATCAAATAAGAATTTAGCTAGATGACCAGCCATTTAAGCCATTTTTAATTTATTTTCGTTATTACAAATTCTTTCGTCAAGTCGCTTGTAGCGAGGATTTTCTACTTAAGTATTAGTTTCTGTTATCAATAATGTATTTCTCTTCTATTTTTTTTCCTTCATCTACATCTTCTTTTGTATGTCTTGTAGTGGTTTTAATTGGAAAATAAAAATGCTGGGAATGTAGTGTAGTTGTTATTGCAGATGTTAAATGTGAATAAAGTAACATTTACAAAGGGTGGGATGATTTTATCGAACACTTAGGGTAGTCGTACGGCCCCAACAATTGTTGATTATAATTAAACTATATGTTGAAAATAAGTTATCTGGTGAAATATTACAGATTCGTTAAAAACAATTTCTCCAAAATATCGTAATTCGTTATTTTCACTCCAATCGAAACGTGTTGCGAATCTTTGTTGCGTGTGTAGATCTTTGGGGACAAAGCGTAATGTCAAATACCTCGCATTCGAAATAGTCTGACAAACCTAGTTTTTGGATAAAACCTTAGCTTTTGGATATGTCTCGCTCAAAATCAATAAACGTATTACGTTTTTTAAATATAATTTTTTGAACTTTAACCGCTAATAACTCACAAAGCGAAAAAGTAATTCTAAGTTACTCTTAACACTAAGGTGTAGGTGTTAAGATTCTCAAATATATAGTTTTATAAAACTTTATATCAGCTATAATAAAGTTTTATATTTAAAAATTAAAAAAAATAACTTTCAACCATTTTTACAACATTTTAACAAAAACTCTTAAAACCCCCAATAGGTTTCATATACAAAAACTCCCTTTTGGTGTTTCTTCAAACAATAAAATCTCCTTAGTATTTAAGTAATTCCAACACCCAACAACAATCGGCATTATACTTTGATTTTAATTTTCGACTGGAGGATACCGCACACTGTATAATTATAAATAAAATCATTAAATTTTGACACTTTTAATTACTTTTGCTTAATGTTTATGCTTATTTTCTTTCGTTCTACAACTTTTATACTTTAGAAAACATTAAAAGCTAAATATTTGTATCTTTAGGCATTGAGATATTTTTTGTTGTTGTTTTGTTTTGTTTAGTAAAAAAGATATTAAAAAATATGACTGCCACAAACAATTGGGTTTATGCTGTTTGAAACAGTTTTCTTTTCATTGTCTTTTATTATTTCTTGTTGCGATGGGTGGGTGGCCATAATAATCTCTACTCTCCTTGAACTTTTTTAATGTGTTTAATGTGTTTTTATTAATTTTTCTGCAGAACTTTCTTGCGAGCTCAACAAGGATAACAAAAGTTAAATGCATGTTTTAAATTAAAACAAAAATTAAAAATAACAAAAAGAAAAAAAACAAGCAATTGCTTATTCCTAGTAAGTGTAAATGTAGCAGAAAAAATTGTACACAAAAAGTACGAAAAAAAAAAAACAAATGTCAAGTAAAGTTACTAAAGACAACAATAACAGGAAAAAACAACACATTCCACACAATGAAACTTTCTTTCATTCTTTACGTTTTAAGAATTTATACATTCAGTTCTTTCCGCAAAAAGAAATTATCGCGTATTTTATAAAAGTTCTTCCTTCGCTTAATGTTCTATGCCACAGTTTTTGTTGTCTTTGTCGCAATCGTGTACAAAATGCAACTAAATTATGATAAACTAAGTGGAAATTGAGAAATGGTCAAAAGCGACTGAGAAAGTAGTACAAACATGACTGAGATTATGTATGTAGTTTTATTAAATTAGCAGAAATACTACTTTTTTAAAAAAGGTCTTGGATGGCCCTAAATATAAATTTTTGAAATTAAATTACTTTGCTGGGCAGATTATTGTTTTTTTTTAAATTTTTATTAAAAATTAAAATAGTAGTAGAAATACTAATTTGTTACAGTTTTTAAAAATATCAAAATATAATTTTTTTAAATAAAATTACTTTACTGGACAGATTATTCCACTTTTTTTATTAAAAAATAAAATAGTATCAGAAATACTACTTTTTTAAAAGGTCTTAAAATTCCAAAATACAAATTTTTAAAATTAAATTACTTTACTGGAGAGATTTTTCAACTTTTTTTATTAAAAAATTAAATTGTATAGAAATACTACTATTTTTAAAAAGGTCTTAATCGTTCCAAATACAAATTTTTAAAATTAAATTACTTTGCTGGTCAGATTATTGCAATTTTTTAAAATTTTTATTTAAAATTAAAATAGTAGTAGAAATACAAATTTTTTTAAAAGGTCATTAAATGGTCAAAATATTATTATTTTAAATAAAATTACTTTACTGAAAAGATTATTGCACTTTTTTATTAAAACAAAAATAGTAGCAGAAATACTACTTTTTTAAATGGTCTTAAAAGGCCCCAAATACAAATTTTTGAAATTAAATTACTTTGGTAGGCAGATTATTGCAATTTTTTTAAATTTTTATTAAAAATTAAAATAGTAGTAGAAATACAAATTTTTTTAAAAGGTCGTAAAATGCTCAACATATTGCTATTTTAAATAAAATTACTTTACTGGACAGATTATTGCACGTTTTTATTAAAAATAGTAAAAATAGTAGTAGAAATACTACTATTTTTAAAAAGGTTCTAGAAATACTACTATTTTTAAAAACGTCTTACTTTGCTGGTCAGATTATTGCAATTTTTTTAAATTTTTATTAAAAATCAAAATAGCAGTAGAAATAAAAATTTTTTAAAAGGTTATAAAATGGTCAAAATATTGCTATTTTAAATAAAATTACTTCACAGAACAGATTATTGCACTTTTTTATTAAAAAATTAAATAGTAGTAGAAATACTACTGTTTTAACAAAGGTCTTAAAAGGCCCAAAATATAAATTTTTAAATTAAATTACTTTGCTGGTCCGATTATTTCAATTTTTTTTAATTTTTATTAAAAATTAAAATAGTAGTAGAAATATAATTTTTTTTAAAAGTTCTTACTGATTATTGGACTTTAAAAAAAAAATAGTAGCAGAAACACCACTTTTTAAAAAAGTTCTTAAAAGGTCCAAAATATAAATTTTTTAAATTAAATTACTTTAAATTTTTTAAATTAAAATAGTAGTAGAAATATTGATTTTTTTAATAGGTGTTAAAATGCTCAAATTAAAATTTTTGAAATTAAATTACTTTGCTGGGCAGATTATTGCAACTTTTAAAAAAGGCCAAAATATATGTAATTTTTTTCAAATTAAATTACATGCTGGGCAGATTTTTTTATTGCAATCTTTTTAAATTTTCAATAAAAAATAAAATAGTAGTAGAAATAAAAAAATTTAAATAGATGAAAAACATTTTAATAATATATAAAAAAGTAGCAGAAATACAGCTTTTTGAAAAAAGTCTTAAAAATAAAAATATATAATTTTTTGGTTATATCTTTGCAATTAAAAAAATAGTAGTAGAAATACTACTTTTTAGAAAAGCCTTAAAAGATTCAAAATATGAATTAAAATACTTAGCTGGACAGATTTTTACAATTCTCTAACTTTTTTAGAAAAAAATAAAATAGTAGTATATATACTACATATTTGAAAAAGTTTTAACAGAAAAACAACACATTTTTCTATAATAATTTTGCCTTAAGCGCTTCAAAAATGTCTAAAATTATTACTCCATGTTACGTTATTTTTCATTTCCAACAAAACAACACTAAAACTGAGTATACCCACCAACCAAAGGTAGCGTTAAAAAAAACTATGAATAGAGGAAAAAACACTCTACGGAAATACTACATGCACAACAAGAGGAACAACGAAATGTTAATATAGAATTGTTTCCGTTTTAATTAGTTGACACATGCATAAACACCCAAAGCTGTGAGTGGTTGGGTGAGCTTTTATGCCACAGCACTCTGCAGCAAACTCTATAATGTTGTTGTGACAAGTGGCAGGAGGGAAATAACAATAACAAAACAACAAATAACAATAACTAAAGCGTGAAAATGCACAAAAACATCAGCAACTATGAAAAGGACTAAAGAAAACACACGCACGCGGATTGGGTGAAAAAGTGTGTGTAGGAATGAGTGTGGCGTGAGTAAATAAAAAATAAAAGTGTAACAAAAAGTTTTGCCGAAAACAAAAATATAATTATAATGAAAATGTCAGAAAAATCAAATAAAAATTATTAAAAAACTTAATATTTCACAAGAATAAATAGTGAACTAAAGCTGTTCATTTCATTACCAGTATAAAGAAAGTATATTTCTTTAAAGAATTTAAACAAAAAATTCAGTTTTTTCTCAAATCTTTAGTTACTTCTCAAACATTAACACTTTTAATAACAATGATTTTTTAATAAAACTTTTTATATCAATAAAAATAATTGTTCTGTTGCATTTGCATCCCTTTATCGCCTTTGTGCTGCTGCTGCTGTAATTGTTCCCCGCAATACAAAAAATAACCCTTTTATTGAGGTATTTTCAAAAGTGCCACTTAAATTTATGGCATGACATAAAACCAAGAATTTTAGCTAATGTTTATACGAGTAAGTATAACTTTGGTATTTGCAACACTTTATTTTAAATACTGTATGGTTTACATTTAAGGACTCTTTATGAGGGTAATGACTTTTGGGCAATTATAAAAAATTTATTACGTTATAAACAGAGATAAGTGCTGTGATGTTAATAAAATACTTATATTTAGCAAAAAAAAGTACATTGAAGATTTATATAATGAGTGATGAGAATGAGAAAATTTCTGAAGCTATAGAATAAAATGAGTTTTAAGAATTGTTCCTAAAATTTTGGATATGCCGCTTTAATTGTAGTTCAGTGTTGTCAACTAAAAACAAAACGGTTTTGATAGTGATCACAATCCATATTGCTGAGTGCTATTCAAGTTGCTTCAGGCAATTGAGGATTCCATTGAAGCAAAGAGATCGAAAATTGAAAATATCCACAGTTGATGATTTTATTGGTGCTAAAAGATCCACACTTGAATCTAAAATCAAAGCTAATCCTAAAATATAAAAAGATGTAAGAAATTAAAAAAAAAACAAATTTCAATATTGAATTTTGTCTTAATTCTTAATAATTTCTTTTTTAAATTATTAGTAAAAAAAAATATGACAAACAAATTGTTTATGGTGTCAAAAAAATACGTATTAAAAAATATTTTTCCCGATTTTCACCCATTGTGGGTCCAACTTACTATGGCCTTCAATTCGTCGTTGCAAGGACTTCGAAATATCTATCATTTTATATCCATATTGTCTATATTAATAACTTGGTTATCCAGAAAGTTATTAAGTTTTTAAGTTTTACTGGTATTTACCTTAGATCTCAGCCATTTGTGGGACGATTTTCTCGATTTTTTATACCAACCGAAACGGGTCTGTATGAATCATGTATGTAATTTATTTGGGGTCTACGGAAAGTTGATTTCAACATACAGATGTATAGATGGACATTACTTTATCGACTCCGCTAACTATAACGATCCAAAATATATATACATACATTAGAGTGGGTCAATTTGTATGGAGCAAAAAACCGCAACAAGCGGTTATCAAAATCGTAACCTACGATGAATTCTAAAAATGTTTGCCAAGGAAACCATGGGTCTATAATCAAAACCGAGCTTCCCATTTTTAACGCGAAAAATTTTCTTTCGTATTTAATATTTTTGTTTAAATACTAACATTTTATTTAGCGTTTTAAGAAATTTGACTATGCTTGGGATTGATCGAAAGGAAAGAATGGAAAAAAGATGAATCTTTGCAAATGGAGTAGATAAAGAATAAACTACACCCGAGGAAGGTTACAAATTCTCATATTGTGGTTGTGCGAGAACCTAAAACCGATATTTTGGGTCACAGTGGGGGAAATGACAAATAAAAAAGGTGCAAATAAACTAACCGATAATCCGATTTTAATAAACTATAGAGGAGGTGTTTCTAAGCTTATGGACTTTCAACACTAAGGTGAAGCGGAGTCCCAAGCACCCAAATTGGGGTGTCTCGAGTATATTACAAATTAAAAATGATGCAAAATGTTTGTTCTCGATCCAATTTGAAATATTTGTATATATGTGGAATCTAGAAGAAAGCTACAAAAAATATTACCAGAACATTATTTTATAGTTTACGAGATATTCACCATTGAAAATTAAAATTTTATGTTTTTTACTTACCTTGGGCTGTATTTTTGCAATTTACGGATCCAAATCTCTCCCGATTTTTTCAAATATATATCGTTTAAATGTAGTATATTTAAACAAAAATATAAAATACGAAAGGAAAATTTTCGCGTTAAAAATGGGAAGCTCCATTTTGATTTTAGACCCATGGTTTCTTCGGCAAAACTTCTTAGAATTCGTCGTAGATTACGATTTTGATAACCGCTTTGTCGAGAAAAAAATTGACCCACTCTAATATACATACTATGTGGGGTTGCAAATGAAAAATTTAGAAATTACAAATGAAATGACAAACTTATATACATATACCCTTGCCACAGATAGTAAAGGGTATAAAAATATCTACAATTGACCATAAAATGAATGTATAGAAAGATCTACGATTAAAGCTAGAATTGTATTGGGTATATGACTTAAAAATTAGTAATTTTTTAATTTCAAAATATTGACTATGACCTTTTACCATTTTTCTGGCAACATATGGATTCGAGACAAAAACACTGATCATCTTTTGAGGCCATGAACGAATCAAGTCAATATCGGATATTCTTTTCCAAAGTGATGTATCCCAGAGAGAGCGTTCTCCATGGATCGAAACAAATAGTAAGTAGTCGGTGCACGGTGCACGGTCCGGACTTTAAAGCGTGAGAGGTAAAACTTTCCAACCACTTCATTATAGAAATGTCATAGTGGAATATATCGGTTTCATGTCCGACCGCATATTCTGGGCATTTTTCGACCAATGCACAGTGGTCGGTGCTGTATGGAGTCGGCGGCCAAAAATACTTCCAGTGTAGGTATCAACTTGTAATTTCGGTCACGGCTTTATAAATATGTCAGAACTATTTAATGATAAAATGGGAGTGGTTGATGACTCATACCCTCCACCTACCATACCTTAGCATCCAAATTCACCCCAACGCGCGGTGCGAGGTTATGGTTTTTATACGATTGCATTTTTGCCAAAATTTTTAAATTTTTTGGCAATTATAATTTAAGCGTGTTTCTAAATGACTTTCTTTAAATGTGTAGCCCTCATTTATAATATAGTTTTTCACGACATCCTTCACTTTTCGAGCTTTTTCAGCATTCTAAGCACCAAATATCAAAAATATGTGAGCGCGAATGTTTGCAATTATAAGATGTGACTATTGCAAAAACAATTTATAATAAGGACCAAATTCATAAAGTAAAAATATTAAAAGTCCGTGGAAAAGAAAAAAAAAAAACAAACACAATTCTTTACATGCATAACAATAACAAAGCAACGCGAACATAAACTAACAAAACACCTCACAAAAATTCAAAGTTGGACATCAAAAACAACGAGGCCGCTTTGGTGTATGGGAGATAAATCAAAGAGATGCAAAATGATGCAGCTGAAATTTCCAATTTTAGAATCTTGGAATATTAACTAATAAACCAGAAAAAATCCCATTGGAGACTTCAGGGGGAAACACAACTAAAACTCTAGTTGAAATTGAAATATATGGACGAACGAACACTAAAAATTACACTGGGCAAATATTAATTTTATAAAAAATACACAAGAAGCTAAACACATTGTAATTATGTGTTAATACCTTCCAATTCAATATTCATTTTGATTTTTTTCAAAAAAACATTTTTTTATATGGTTTTAATTAATTTAAAACCTTGTTTTTATAAGAAATAGTGATGACACATTTGGTGACAAACTTTTCGTTTTTTTTTTATTTTTGGCCTATGGGATCGACCAGTGTGCAATGGTCGCTTTACAAACGAATCAGTTGTGTTCAGTTGTAGCAGATCATAGTAGATAGGACCCTTTTGCTCCCACCATATATAGGGCATTAACTTAGCGCCATGGACATTTGTTTCTGATATCGATTCAGCTGGTTGGCCGGGCTTTACTTATGATCTCTTACGGGTTATCGTAATGGATCCATTTTTCATCGCAAGTAACGATTCGGTGCAAAAATGATTTTGCAAAATACAAAATCGACTTTCAATGTCTCTCGGCTTCAATTCGTATGGTACCCAATTTCCCTGCTTTTGGATGACTGCTGCTGCTGCTTGCAAACGTTTTGAAATTACTACTTGAGTAGCTCACAATGACTTTGGAAGCTCTAGTTGAGTTTTACAATAATCTTCATGAGTGTAATGCCTCCAATTCTTGGCCTTCAAACGTATTTGGCTGGTCAAAATCACGATACAAACCATATCTCGCAAGTTGAAAACGATGGAACTGATTCGCCATAAGCTGTAGTGTGCTTCAGTGGCACTTTTTAAACCCTACACCACCATAGTGGGTAGGGTATAATGCGTTTGTGCAGGTGTTTGTAACGTCCAAAAATATTAGTCTAACGCCCATCTTAAAGTATACCGAACGAGTCAAAATCACTTTCTGAGTCGATTATACGATGTCCGTCCGTCCGTCTGGATGGCTGGCTGTCATGTAAACCTTGTGCGCATAGTACAGGTCGCAATTTTGAAGATATTTGGATAAAATTTTTCGGCCCATGGACCAAGTATGTTGAAATTGGCTGAAATCGGTAAATTATTTCACCTAGCCCCCATACAAATGTCCTCCCGAAATTGGACTTTATCGTTCATAAATATTTTGTTTATATATGTATCTACACAAAATTCGTTCCAGATAAGTTTTATATATACAAAATTCATGTCACCAAATTCTGTTATGATCGGTCCATAATTACTCATAGCTCGCATATAGACCCGCTTCCGAAAATCACTTTAATATGCATAAATTTCTTAAAAATGTTGGTATACACACAAAATTCAATATAAATGACTTTCATATTGACATAAATCACACGACCTAAAATCATGGTGTCGGTCCATAATTGGTCATAGCTCCAATATCAGGCCCACTTCGAAAATCACTCACGATTATAAGTTATTGATATTTTTAAAAGAAAAATGTTTTTGCTCATTTACTTAGTGTAGGGTATTATATGGTTAGGATTGACCGACCATACTTTCTTACTTGTTTCAAATTAAAGAAGTAAACCAAAACTATTCGCATATGACACTTTGTTCGTACAAAATTCGGCATTTTTGAAGAAAATGTAAAAAAAGATAAAATCACTGTTTATTATTGGTATTTTATTTAAGCTTTGATATTTTTCTGAAATACAAATAGAAATTTCTTAAATACAATTGGAAAATTCTGAAATACAATTAGAAACTTTTTAAGTATAAAATAAAAATTCTGAAATACAATTGGAAATTTCTGAAATATAAATGTAAAATTATGAAATATAATTGGAAATTTCTGAAATACAATTGGAATTTTCTGAAATACAATTAGAAATTTCTGAAATACAATTGGAAATGGTGTAGTTTGAACTATTAAAAAAAATGTTGGTTCAATTTGTATTTGAAATCATCCATAAATTAAAATCTGTATTTTAAATCATTTTCAGTATTAAGATTCTTATTTAAACCAATACAATATGACATATTTATAAAAAATAACAAACATATAAATTATATATTTTTTAGATTGTTTATTTGTGGCATATTGTGCAATATATTATTCACACATACAACAAATAAATCCAGTTTACTATCACACCTATACAAACACATGAACATAGATACATATGTATATATATGTATATATAGAGGGATACACGTAACCGCAGGATATTATTGTTTCATAGCATTCTAAAATAACTTTGTTATCTTTTAATTTGATTTGGAAACAATTTCAACTATAGAAAACACCATTACAAGTGAGGTGAATTGAAGTGAATGGTGTGATATAAAATCAAATAGAATACAATATTTCGAACACTATACAATATTTTAGTTTTCAACCATTTTATGCACGTAGCCAGAGGTTTTATTTATTTTATTTGAACCATATTTAGTTTTTTTATTATTTTTTTTTTTTTTGCTAATTTACTCTTTACTGTTAAAGGGCGACAATAACAGCAGCAATTGTGAAAATGAAGTGAAGAGAAAAACTAATATTTTGCCATATTGATATTCAAGTTTTTCATTTATTTTTCTTATTGAAAATCTTTTTGCCAACTAAAACTTACTTTAGTAATAAAAATAATATATAAATTAATATTTATTGCAACCCACTACTCCGATCTGTATTTACCGGGTAGATTAGAGTAAAAGAAATTTGGGGAAAAAATAACAACAACCATTTATTAAACTGCAAAATATTTTTATTTTAGTTTTTCGTGATTTTTTTTGTTGTTGTTGTTGTTATATTTGTTTGATGCTTTGTTCCACGTCAGCATTTTCAATAATAAAAGAAAAAACCCATTAGCCACATTTGTGGTCAGAATATGAAAAATTATAGTAAAACCCTTCAAAATATAAATACTCACACATATAAAGATATGCAGCACCAGCAACACATTTACACTTAGTCGGAACCCTGCAGATTTAAAAGTTCAATTCGTCAAGTTTACACTAAATAAGTCGTTACTAGTAAGATATAGTATTGGCGTTGATACTATGATAGCTGTTATTTTGCTAATTGGTTCCCTTTGTTTTGCTTCTGAAGACCAAAATCACAAGTTGACATTAAAATCAAAGAAATTAATAAATTTTTAAACATGCGAACGACTTGTCAACGCTTTTGACAGCAAATTTTAAATGATGTGTTTTAAAATTTGTATATGATTTTGCATTTCATGTGAATTTACCACAATACTACGAATGCGGTACTGGTCCCAAGCACTGCAGGGCATTTAAACAATACAAAAATTGTAATAAAAATATTTATGTGGGTGGATAATACTGTGCGTGTGTGTTTATATACAAACAATCAATTTGGTGGAAAATACTAATATTCGCACACACATCCATAAAATCATAATTATTTCCCAGCAGTTCTGAGTCGCTGTCATTTAGGATCTCTACTAGATATTTTTTATCAAATATTTATTTTTTGTTTTGAAACATTTGTACAATATGGTTTTGGACTATAAAGCGGGTGAGGAAGTCTTGTCTTCACTTCATTCGAAATACTTTTTAACTGGTCATGATAAATATTACAGATTCATGTCTGGACGCATATTCTGGGCGTTTTTGGGTCAATGCTCGATTTAAACGGATCAGTTGCATTCAGTACAGTTTGCCTGTAATGATCTGGTCATATTTCAACAGCTAGGACTCTTTTGCTCCCACCAAATACAGAGATTTACCCTAGCGCCATGGATATTTAGCTTTAATGTAGATTCAGCTGGTAACGCTTCGGGATATCGTTATGGATCCAATTTTCATGGCAAGTAATGATTCGGTCCAATCATTTCGGACATGCAAAATCGGTTTTCAAGGTTTTCGGCTACAATTCATATGCTACCCAATTTCCGTGCTTTTGGATGAATCCTGCTGCTTGCAACCGTTTTGAAATTACTGCTTGAGTAGCTCTTTCATACTACAATCTTAGCATCAATCATGGGTATTTTTATACTTTAATTTTAGTTTCAATTTTATACTTTATCATGAATTTTTTTTTACTTTAATTTTAGGTTTATATTCAATAGTCGATCACTTATACTTTAATTTTAGGTTCAATTGTAGATCTTTTTATATTCAATCGTGGATCACTTATTCTTTAATTTTAACTTTACTTTCGATTCAATCGAAAAATGCGGGATTTTTTTAAATTTTTATCTTTTATTTTAAAACTTTTGCACACTATAAATTTATTAAAAGTAGTGGCTATTGTTAGCTATAACCTTTTGCTATTTTTCCGGCAACAAATGGATTCCGAGCCAAAGTAACTGCTCATCTTTAGAGGTCAAGATCGAATCAAGCCAATATCTGACAATCTGTTCCCACAGAGAGCGTTCTGGACTATAAAGCGGAAGAGACAAAGCTTTCCAACCAATTTATTTTTAACAGGTATAGCAACATGTCATGATTGAATACTTATTACGGTTTGATGTCTTACCACATATTCTAGGTCTTTTTCGGACAACGCTCATTTCAAACGAATCAGTTGCATTCGGCACAGGTTCCCGGTGAAGGTCTGGTCGGATGTTAGCAGCTCATAATATATACGTTACTTTTCATGCCACCAAATATAGGCAATTGCCTTAGCGCCATGGATATTTGGTTATGGTATCGATTCGGCTGGTTTTTTGAAATTGCTGCTTGAGTAGCTCCTAAGATATTCAATCGGTTAACCGTTAATCGGTTTTTATCAGAACTTATCGAAATTATTGAAAGTATTTAAAATCTTAAAAGTCCAAATGCTTAGAAAAAACTAAAAAAATAACTGACAAATTGGATATTCTTTATCATGTCTTACTTTCGATTTCTGCAACATCTACAATCAGTGAGAGAGTTTTTTCCAAGTCGAGTTTTATTGAAACTAAAAAAAAAATATTTACTTTTTAGTTGAATTGTTATGTTTTGTTTATTTTTTATGTTTTTGTTCTTTTTATTAATAAAATACAATAAGTACACAAAATTCGTGATATAGTTTCAGTTTAACATTTAAATAGAAATTATTCGGTTAATCGAATAATTTAAAATTAGCCGATTATTAACCGATTAAATCTAAACCCCGATTAATTATTTGCTCGATTAACCGATTAAACCAGAAAACCGATTAATTGAATACCCTAGCAGCTCCCAATAATTTTGCAAGCTCTTGTTGAGTTCAACAACAATTTTCATAGAGTAATGCTTCTAATTCTTAAGGTAGGATCACACGATTGCCGCAATGCACCAATTTAATACAATTTTTATTGTGCTGAATTGGGGCCCAATAAAGAAATTGTCCCAATCAAATTCTCTGCAGTCACATGATTGCCTCATTTTATATAAATTTGATTGTCGTTAATTGGCGCAAAGCCATATAGTGGCAATAATTGTCGCATTCCAGTCACACGATTGTTCTAGTTTGCGGCAACTCAGAGAAACAGCTGTTGTCTAGATGTTAAATTTTGTTTTGTTTACATAAATGTAAAAAAATCTAATTGTGAAAAAATTATTTGTTAAATAAAAAAAGAAAATTGCGTCGGCCTTAATTATCGTATAAAAAAATTAATAAAGAAATGTTAAAAGATGTATGTGGGTCAAAGAGTGGCTCACAAAAAGAATATTTCTTTTACAAAAATGAATATTGGCGCTAATTGTCTTCTTTGATTGCCGCACTAGAACACAATAAATATTGTTGTATTTTTAACTTTTTTATTGGTGCATGTTGCCTATCAAGCATTCACATGATTGCCGCACCAGTGTTGCATTTGATTGGGCCAAATAAGCACAATATTGTTGTGGTTTGACATATGAGCCAATAAGTTGTGAAATCACACGATTGACGTACAAAATAGACCAACAATTGGTGCATTGCGGCAATCGTGTGATCCTACCTTTAGTCTTCATACTTTTATGGCTGGCTTGGGCGATTTTTGTATTCTGTGTCAAAACCACCAGTTCTGTATTGCACAAACCATCACTCGCACGTTGAAACACCCAATACGTTGAACTGAGTAAGTAGCACCCAATACATTGAAGTCTAAGCATAAATAAAAACAAAAAATCGAAATATACTAGACGTCATATTACAATGGGACACTAAGAAACAATTGACTTTCCAATCAATTACAAGTACAAAAAAAGTAATAATAGACTTCAAGTTAGATTACCTGGGATGTATAAAGTGACCAATTGGGATCAGTCAAGCGATCAGACATTTGAGAACATTGCTGTCTTTAAGAGATACATTGACTACTTTTAAAACTGCTGGGTTATGTGGGAGCTGAAATAATATAAAATAAAAAAACAACTATAGAGAGAAATTGAATAGAATGCACATTCGTAAATACTTATGAGCAAAATTATTCCAAATACATTTTTATCAAATGATATTTGTTAAATTTCGTTTATGAAAAAACAGTGTGTTATTCTAACAAACTTTAATGCAGAATCCGTTTGAAATTTAATTTCATTATCAGAATTTTTATATTTTCTATAAGCTAAAACTTAGGCATTCTCCACCTCCACCTAAAACTAGAATTAGACTACTTTGAATTATCAAAAAAAAATACGATATTTAGATGTGCATTGTATTTTGGATGCCATGCTAATTTTCTGATAGAGATCTATTGAATAATTTGGGATAAATGGTTCTTGTCCTCACTAATACGTTATTACTCAATAAAACCAATAGATGGCGTTCATATGTAGTCATATTAATCGTATGTATTTTGTTTTGTTTTACATTTTAAATGAAATTACATACATATTTTTATACCAGTCAGAAGTATGAAATTTTTGTCATTCCATTTATAACATAAACGTATATATATTCTGGACCCTAAAGGGCTGAAATTACCCCCAAATATTTTAAGCTGAGAAATAGTTGCTATTGAATATAAGCAAACCAAAAAAAAAATTGGAAAAATCGCAAGGCCAGCCAAAAAAATTAGAAGATCAAGAATTGGAGGCTTGCACCATGATGATTGTTATAAAATGTTGAATTTTATAACAATCAGCTTGCAAAATCATTGAGAGCTACTCAAACAGCAATTTTAAAACGTTTCCGACCAGTAGTATTCATCCAAATGCAGGCAAATTGGGTACCATCCGAATTAAAGAGACCTTTGTATGTCCAAAATGAAGCTTAAACGCTATAAAAGAAAATTATTTTTGCACCGAATTATTACTGGCGATGAAAAATGGATCCATTGAGATAACCCGAAGCGTAATGTATTTGGTGGGAAAACAACGGTCCTATCTGTTATGAGCTGCTGAAATCTTACCATCAGACCACCACAGGGAAACTGTACCGAATTCAACTGATTCATTTGAAGCGATCATTGGCCGAAAAACGTCCAGAATATGAGGCCAGACATGACACCGTAATATTCCATCATGGCAACGCTCGTTCAGATGTTGCAATACCTGTTAAAAAGTATTTACAATGAAGTGGTTGGGAAGTTTTGCTTCACCCGCTTTATAGTCCTCCGACTACTATTTGTTTCGATCTATGCAGAACGCTCTATTTGGTATACACTTCACTTTAGAACACAATATCCGATATTGGCTTGATTTGTTCTTAAGTTTTTAACGGGTTGTGATAGAAAGAAAATATTGGTGCCATTTTGTTAAGTTTAAAATGCCTTTTCATTGTGCATATTTAAAGAAACAAAAACATTCAAAATAATTACGATAACCGCAAATAAAATTTTTGAAATCAACTCTAATATATATATAAGTAAATTTTACCATAACGGATAGTGTAATTTTAAATCAGCAACATTTTTAAATCATCCTCGCATTTCAAGTTCTTCCTATTAAACAAATGAAAAATGATATTCCCAAAAAATATTTTTTATTACTTTTATTTTGCCAAATTTACTTTAAGCAACAAAATTGCGTCTGATGTAAAAACAATTACTGTGATCTTCTTTATTGCAATTTTTGCTCACACATACAAAAACTTCTAAATGCAAGCAAGATACAGTCGAATGTATCCATAAGTACAAGCAAGTAGCACCACCAACGAAAACCAACTAATAGGGGGGTCAGACGGCATGTATTGCTTGTGTATTGGGACATGTATTCGATACATATGGAATTCCATGTGTATGGCAAAATTCACGTTATACATACGATTCATAATTTCCACGTTCAAACGTACATATGTAATTGCATGTGACATAACCTCTATTAGTTTATATGTTTGTTGTTTTTAACAATATATTTATTTAAAACATTTTAAAATCACAATACATATATTTAATGCAATGAAATTTATTTTGTTATGATTTTTCTTTACTATTTTTTGTTTTGTTTTTTTATTTTGCACTCACACAGTGTTGTATTTCAAAATACAACACTGTTATACACACGAAAATAGAACATGCTCTAATTGCAAAAAATGTCACGAGTAATACACATGTATTTTACATACACAAAGTTTCATATGGATCACACGGTATGTACATGTTTACATATGGAAAAATGTCCCAATACATGGCACAAAACACAAGCAATACATGCCGTCTGACCCCCCTTTAAGTATTTTAGCATGAATCTATCGTTACCTAAAACGTAGAAGGCTGATGTCACCTCTAAAATAGCAATGGAATTACTTTATAAAGAAGTTTGAATTTCAAAAATAAACTTCTTTTATTTTAATGATTTAGATTTAATATTATAATTGAGGCTGTCAGTGCAAAAGTGGTGTAAACCAAAACTATATATTTAGTTTTATATTCAACTTACACCACTTTTGCTACATTACTTTGTTACTCTGGACAAAAACGATTTTTTCAGCTTTATCTGTTTTTGAATACTAAAAGCTACCCCGCTTTTGTATTGATTTTGGTAATATAAGGACTGTATGTAACACATGAACAGTAATCAAAAAAAATCAGGGTTACATCACTTTTGCGCTGATGGCCTCAATTATGAACTATCATTATTAGAAATGACCACTATCATTAAAATAACGTTACCTATATAATACTAAATACCGTTACTAATACACCGTCCGACAAATAGAGCAAAAATTCGTTAGACACAAACCGGATGTTATACATCTGAAACTATAAATTTAATGGAGAAAACCTGTGTTTTCAGTTTTTCATCTCGTGATCCTGTGTGAGGACTTCAAAGTTTCAAAGAAGAACATTTTTCAAAAAATATTTTTATTCCAACAATGACAAATTGTATGTCAAAAGAACAAGAAGAGTTGTAAAATATTTCGTATTATCCTGTAAGGATCACAAGATGTCAAAAATGTCCTTTAAAATGTTTATCTTTTAATATCCTTTAAGATTGCCAATAAATTCCTTTTAAAAAAATAGTGCGTTAAAGACCCAAATATTCTATACTAAATGTCAAAATTTCATCCTTTATAAATATAAAGCTCAAATTAAAATATAAAAAAAAAATTATTAGTATACAAAAAAGTTTTATTATGAAAAGTGCATGTTTATAAACAACACCACCATGTATAATAGTGGGGGAGGTATAATGGGTTAGGGCTGTTGTTTGCAACATACACAAATATTGTCCCAACACCCACCTTAAAGTATACCAATCTGCTCAGCATCACTTTCTGAGTCGAATAAGCGATGTCCATCCGTTCATCCATGTAAACCTTGTAATCAAACTACAGGTCGCAGGTTTAAAGATAATTCGACAAAATTTGGCACAAACCTTTATATTGCCTCAAGGACAAAGGCTATTGAATTTGGTTAGAATCAGCCCATTATTTATCCTAGCCCCCATACAATTGGCCTATTTGAAAATAGTTAAGCTCTCATAAATATCTTAATTATAAACATATTCAAACCAAATTCAGCACAATTAAGTTTTATGTAAGCCGAACTCTCACGACAAAATTACATGACGATCGGTCAACAATATTCCATAGCTCCCATATAAGCAACATTCTCGAAAATGTCATTAATATACATAAATCTCTGAAAATTCAACACAAATATGTTTCATATATTCGCAATTCATCCCACCAAATTTTGTGACGATTGGTCCATAATTAGTCATAGCTTCCATATAAGGCATACTACCGAAAATGTGTGTATTCAAATAAGATTCAACACAAATAAGTTTCATATCAAAAGAAAACTCTTTATAATCATATACCCGGTGTAGGGTATCATAAGGTCGGGCTTTCCCGACTATACCATTTTACTTGTTTATTAAAAAGTCTTCTTCGTTGCTTTTCACAACGGATATTGTTATATTTTTTTCGGATGAAATTTTAAAATAAAATATAAAAATTCAAATAATTCAAATTTAAAATATTTTTTAACACTTAAGTAGTTAAGATAGAAGGATGAAATTTTGGCATGTGGTATTCAATATTTGGATCTTTAACTCACTATTTTTTTAAAAAAAAAATATTGGAAATCTAAAAGGATATTTAAGGATAAAAATTTGAAAGGACATTTTTGACATCTTCTGATCCTTACAGGATAAATTAAAGATAATACGAAATATTTTACAACTCTTCTTGATCATTTGACACCAAATTTGATATAGTAGCATGATCAGAAGTATTTTAAAACATTTTTTTAAAAATGTACTCCTATGCAAATGAAATGAAAAACTGAAAACGCAGTTTTTCTCCATTTAATTTATTGTTTCAGACGTATATCATCCGCTTCGTGTCTAATATTGAGTGTCGTACGGTGATATAAACCAAAATAGCATTATTGTAAAATATACATAAATGCTTTGAATCGTTAACTAATCTTGCAAAAAAAAGACTTCAGATTCATAATCTGTGACAAGTCTCCTTAAAACCTGATTTTGACTGCATTGATACAAAACTGTTTAAAATTACGTAATTTTTAGTTAGGACTTATTCCATTTTTGGAGACGATATATGAGGATTTTTACGTAAATATGAATTTAAAAGTATATATGCGTGTTTTACTCCCAGCAAACATGCAATAATGATTTCATATGAAAAATAATTTTAAATCAAACACTTTTGCTATGATGAACAGGTGGCAAATTACTGTTAGAGTATCACATGGTATTGTCCTAAGGACATCCATAGTAGAAAGTCTAAAAAAACTAAGCATTCAATATGTAAATAATTTAATAAAATGTTTCAAAATCATTTATTTTCGTTTTTGCCCCTGAAAATTCTCGAAAACTTCACTTAGCATTAAAAAAAATAAGTGACTTTTTGTTTGTTGGTACATCTATGCAAAAACTGTCTATTTGAAGAACCTTTATTACTATTACAAAGTTGTAGTAGTTTCTTAACATGGCTTTTTGTTACATCTTGCGTGAAATAGCTTTCGATGCAATTTCTGTAGTTATTTAAATTAAATGCTGTAGGGTAATTGTTGTTCTTGGTGTTATACATAGTGTGTGTAAAACGTTGCTCTACTGCTTGGCTCCTGACTTGCAAGTGCAATAGAGTAAAAGTTCTAGAACCTGTTTATAAGATTATAGTTTAAGTGGAAGAGAATAAATAAGGAAGATATTAAAAATAAATAGTTAAAGGAAATACATATTATAAATATTTAAGATTTTATGAAAATAATTTATTTGAATAAAATGAGAAGGATTAAATTTATTGATTATACTAAGGAAAAAAAGACTTTATTTTTTTGTAAATAAAGGACTGACAGATTTGCCTGATTTGTAAAGGCAAATGGCATTAACACAAATGAATATTGTAAATATTGAACCGTGATGATCATATACACTACATTTCATGGGATACAGAATACAGGACAATCGACTTCAATATCATATCTATATAATGGGTATCGAGAACAAGTTCCGTAATTTAATAAAATCTAGAAAATATTAGTGGTTAATTTTATCTTGCTACATTCATGCTTTAAAATGTTATCAGAAACAAAAAATGTGAAATGATGAGTCCGAACAAAGTTTTTCATTTATTTTTATTGAAAACTTTTTACCTGTTGAACCTATTTTGTTTGGACACATGAGGTAGCTATTAGCCTGTGCGACCAATATTTCGATGTGATACAAACGGAATGAAAAAGTCAATATATGCCCCATCTTTTTTCTGATGGCTATAAAATGGAAATGAGCAAATTACTATTTAGAGTAACTGTGTTGAAAAATACTATCATTCAGAGAAATATAGATATTTATTTTGTTAAATATCATTTATTACAGTCGCTGACTGTGCACTGTTCCTCCGGAAATCAATGCGGGCATATAATAAACTCTCTTACATATATTGCTGATAAATACAAAACTTCTTAAGAACGCCATTAATCATATCTGTTTTCGAGATACATATCTCACTACATTTTAATGATTAATTAACTCAAATTACTTTCCTTATTAATAGACCATTATACAATACTTTAAAAATCATTCTAAAATACTTTTTTATTACTAAACATTAAGAAAATAATTAATTTTTAAATGATCACCTGCATAGATCTCCAAACAAATAAATCTCAAATATTTCCAAAAATATATTTTTAAAACATAGTGTACAATTTTCACTAAACAAAAATGTATCACCTAAAAAAAATGAATCCTAATATTATATTATTAGACCTTTCTAACTACATAACATTACACCCCATGTCTGGATTTATTAAAAAAATTATGTTCTATATATTTATGTTTATGTTAATATATAAACAAATATCAAACTGTATGTCTTTATATAAGAAAATAAAAGGAATGTTGTGCTTTTGTCATAGAAGTAACAAAAAAATATTTTAACATATTCAATTCATTAAACAAGTTTTTCTGTACATTACCATAGTGGCCAAATTTGTTGGCTTAAATTCGCATACCCTACACCTGCGCTGACGTTTGTAACGCCCAAAAATATTAATGCAGCACCCATCTTAAAGTATACCGATCGATTCCAAATCACTTTCTGAGTCGATTAAACGATGACCGTCCGTCCCACAGTATTATAGAAAAAAACAGCCGGAAATATATATGTAACTTCTAAACCCTTAGTTCAATTTGAATGAAATGTGACATGTGTAAAGAAGAAGTGCTGTCGATTTTAAGTGTTCAGCTTTGACTGCATGAACCCACCAGGGGTGCAGCCACGGGTGCCCAAAGTAGGACCTTTCGGGTATGGCCAATTTTTAAAACAATCCTATTTATTCGTATCTGTTCTGATTTCAATAAAATTACACATCTAAAATCTTCTAGTCGACCACTACAAAAATATCTGCGTTGCTATCAATTAGATATTCGCATTTAAAATTAAATTCTCAAAATTTTTATCCACCCTACTCCAGTTTTTTGGTATCAGGCGATCCAAATATTTCCCGATTTTCTTCTTTTATTGGATTAACAACAAATGTGCATGTCACACAAAAAATTAATTGTTTAAAAATCTTGACCGACTCCAAAGTTATATGGATTTGAATTTAAAAAATTTTAAAAATACCCATATTTCGTTCGTTTTTGGAAAAAAAGTACTTTTTTTCTTTTTAATTGATCAAAAAAAAATTCTAAGAAGGTGTATAAGGAATTTATACTTTTCGAAAATACAACATGAAAAAATTTAAAATTGTTGATACTGAGGACACCATGTCCACCCAAAAAACGCATATTTTTACGTAAAATTCAAATTTAGGGCAAATATTCTCAAATCGCATAGTCGATATCAAAATATAGTAAACTATGTTAGATGGCCAAATAAGTTCATATTTATTTTGTAAAGGGTTGCGATAACCCCTCCCTTGGTATAGATATTATAGCAAAAAAATAAAAAAATACCATTTTTGGAATTTTTCAACACTTTTTGGGAATTGTGGGTTTACTGATCACAAATTTCAAAATTATTATTTATTTTTCCATTTCCAATATAAAAGTCTATATAACTGTAAAATTACATTAAAAAATATTGCAGTCCTAATTCAATGCAGTCCTAAAAAAAAAAAAATCATTCTGAAACTCGACAACACTTCTTCTTAGCGCACATCAAATTCCATTGAAATCGGACTAAGTGTTTAGAAGTTACAGATTTATCTCCCTATTTTTATACCCTTCACCTTCGTGAGAAGGGTATATATAAGTTTTTCATTCCTTTTGTAATTTCTACATTTTTCATTTCCGACCCTATAAAGTATATATATTCTGGATCCTTATAGATAGCGGAGTCGATTAAGCCATGTCCGTCTGTCTGTTGAAATCAATTTTCTGAAGACCCCAGATATCTTCGGGATCCAAATCTTCAATAATTCTGTCAGACATGCTTTCGGAAGTTTGCTATTTAAAATCAGCAAAATCGGTCCATAAATAACGGAGATATGAGCAAAAAACCGGGACAACCTCGATTTTTGACCTATTTTTGATCTATATCTGGATTACTAAGTCATTAATATAGACAATAAGGATATCTAATGATAGATATTTCAAAGTCCATTGCAACGATGTAGATAAGGCTATAGTAAGTTGGACCTACAATGGGTCAAAATCGGGAAAAATATTTTTTAACCCGAATTTTTTTTTGTCGTACATTTTTTTCCAAAAATAAATAAAAACAAAAAAAAAAATTTAACAAAAATTTTTTAAAAAAATTTGGAAAAAAAAATTTTAAAAAATTTTGGAAAAAACTTTTTTTTAAAAAAAAAAATTAAAAAACAATTTCAAAAAAATATGGAAAAACTATTAAAAAAAAAATTAAATTTTGTTTACCTAAAAATATTTAAAAAAATTTATTTTAAAGTATAATATAAAATATAATGAATTAGCTCTCTTACTTGTTTTCTGTAACACTGTGCGTCCGTCTGTTTAGCTGGCTGTCCATATAAACCTTGTACGCAAAGTACAGGTCGCAGTTATGAAGATATTTCGATCAAATTTTGCTCATACATTACGAAGCCTATTGAAACTGTCTAAAATTGGTCCATTATTTCACCCATACGAATGTCCTCTCAAAATATGACTTCTTTGTCATAAATATCTGAATTATATAGGTATCCACACAAATTCATCCACAAATAAGTTTTATATAAAAGGAAATTACATTTAAATTTGTTTCGGATCACAGCTCTCTAACGAGCATTAATCTCTTAAAATGTTGGAATCCAAATCAAATTTTTAAAAATAAGTTTCATATAGAAATAAACCAGCCTACATAATTATATGACGATCGGTAAATAACTGCTCATTGCTACTATATAAGGCTCCCTTCCGAAAATTACTTGAACGAGCATTAAGCTGTTACCCATTTTGGAATTAAACAAAATTTGCACGACCCAATTTCATGACGATCGTTCCATAATTGGTCATGGCTCCATGTATAAGGACCACTTCCGAATATCACTTTAACGAGCATAAATCTCAACAGAAATAAATTCCGTATACTCGCTCGTGTGTAAGGTTCAATTAAGAAAATCACTCATGGAAAAAAATTATATAATCAGTGTCGGGTATTATATGGTCGAGATATGCCTTCATTCTTATTTTCAAATAAATTTTATTTTCAGTTTATATTTCAAGCAATCTCCAATCTCTCTTATATTACAACTGCAATTTTACTCGGTAGGGGATAATTCGTTTTTTTTTTTTTGCTTTATGCACAAGATTTTTCCTGTTTCTAAATGGTGCATTGCCTTCAGTATTCCCCACAAACATTTGCATTGTTGTATTGTACATTTCACAAAAGTATTTTCAAGTAAAATTTATGAAAGTGCTGAAAAACTACGACAACTTAAATTAAAATTACTTTAATAAAAAAGTTATAAATTAAACATTGAAACGAAAGAAAAGTTGGACATTCAAATGTAAATAAGGAGAAAATTAAGCCACTGCCAACAATTTTAAGTTTGAGCACAATGTTAATTCAAATGTTAGAAGAAGGATTATATACCAGGAAATAATGTCAAATAAAATATTAAAAGTTGGTATTTTGTGAAACTCGGTTTAACATGAGATTTTTGATGACACAGGTCTTCTATGATCATTAAGTATTGTAGTTATGGGTTAAAATAATCACCAAATGTGAAAATTTGGTACATAATTAACTCTAAAAATAACCTCTCTAAATAAGATAAATTTGACTTATGTATTCGTATGTGACTACTGCTTTTTCCCTACATTATTTAACCACTCTAACATGCATGCAATTGTATGTAAATGGAACAACTTAGATTCTTAATTGGATCAATAATTTTCATTCTAAAATTGCAAATTCGACACACCAACATTACGAAGTAACCATGTGTGTGTGAATAAAATTATATTAATTAAATATTATACAGAAATATTTAATAGTAAATATGCATACTCTTACATTTGTGGGTACAGAAGTGTCTTTATAGGATTACAACATTAAGGGGGATCATGAAATAACTCAAAGGCACTATTTCAAATTTCCATGTCCAATAAATATGGTATTTGATAATATTTGTTTACATATTTTGGACACCTTAAGTTATATGTAAAAAAGTTACCCTTTACAAGTCACAAAGCAAGTCACTGCAATTTTCTTATTTCGACTAAGATTTTTTCTACTCCTTTTGTGCATTTTTCACAGGCTTTGGTATATACACGAATAATCCTAATTGAGGCTAACAGCGCAAAAGTAGTGTAATACCAAACTATTTTTACTTTGTTATATTATACTCTGTGCAAAAATGAATTTTTCAGCTCCATACCAAAAGTTGGCTACTCCACTTTATATTGATAGTTGGTAATGTAAGGAATGTATGTAACATCAGAATAGTAACCAACAAAAATTTTGGGTTACACCACTTTTGCACTGATGTCCTCAATTAATGACGAATTCTAAGATTTTCAAACAACTCATAAGATTTGAAGTGATTTTCCGAATATCATAAAATTTGGTAGAGTAACTTTTGTTTATGAAAACAA
Organism: Calliphora vicina; assembly: GCF_958450345.1. Taxonomy (NCBI): domain Eukaryota; kingdom Metazoa; phylum Arthropoda; class Insecta; order Diptera; family Calliphoridae; genus Calliphora; species Calliphora vicina. Next base: position 28,193,810 of record NC_088781.1, read on the forward strand.
ACTAGGAAAGTATGTGAAACATAACTCACATAGATTTGGTTACTCTACTGACATCGATAAGCACCTTCGCCCTCTCACGTACGCGTTCGAGTAACTCCAATGTAGACTTCGAAACATCGGCATACAGGGGAGTTGATCCTTTCGGTGGCATATAGGTTATGTTAATAGTTACTAAGGACATCAACTTTAAAATGTATTAAGTCTGGCTTCGGATTCCTCAATATTCACATATATTGAAAGTTTGTGTGTGAGTCTCATGTATATTAAAATCAACTATATTCCCACAATTCCATTCAGCAATTGTAACAATATATTTATTAACCCTATAAAGTATATATATTCTAGATCCTTATAGATAGCGGAGTCGATTAAGCCATGCCCGCCTGTCTGTCTGTTGAAATCAACTTTCCCAAGCCCCCAAATAACCTACATCAATATCTCCGGAATTCTTCCGGCTCGGTTGCTATTTAAAATCGAGAAAATCGGTCCACAAATGGCTGAGGAAACCAGGACGACTTCGATTTGTGACCTATATCTGGATTACTAAGTCATTAATAAAGACAATATAGATATCTAATGATAAATATTTCCAAGAACTTTGCAACGACGTATATAAGACCATAGTAAGTTGGACCTACAATGGGTCAAAATCGGAAAAAATATTTTTTTAAAAAATGGAACTTAATCTTTCTATTAGTGCTGTTACTATGCGTAGGAGTTTGATTTGAATCTATCAGTACTAGGGTTTGGGGTTTCCCGGATAATTTTATTTCCCGGGAGTTAGGAAAATAAGTAAAAAAAGAATATTATTTTACTAAATTGTTTCATTTTATTAAAAGAATATAAAAAACAATACATTACAATTCAATTTTACTAACATAAATCAAAAAAATTTGGATAAAATATTTGGAGATTATTTGTTACTATAAAATTAAATATTAGCGATATTCATGATGTAGAGCTCTTGTCGTGGTAAAAGAGCAAAAGTGTCACAAAATTTTATAAATTGTGAATGCACCTTTATAATTCACTGTCGATCAATATTTTAATTGCATTTGTAATGCAGTTTTTAACTTCATTCTTTTAATTTATCTGTTATACATATTTTTATACCCTCCACCACCATAAGTGGTGAATGAGGGTATATATAAGTTTGTCATTCCGTGTGTAACATTGAGAAATATTCATCTGAGACCCAACAAAGTATATAATATATTATTGATCCGATTGAGCTATGTCCGTCTTTCTGTCCGTCTGTCTGTCTGTCTCTGTAAAACACGCTCACGGTCAAAATAGCCAATGAAAGCTGGTAAACTTGCAAGGAAAATGTTTATTGTTCTCCTAAGCAGTTTGGTATTGAAAATCAGCAAAATCGGTTTAGTGGAACTAGAGCTATGAACCAAAATATAGGACAACCTAAAAAAAAACTAGATAATTTTAAAATTGTGTTTGTTATTTGTGCAAATATATTGCAGATAATACCATCAAATTTTGGACGCGTTATTTTTATGTTAAAGGACTAAAAATTATAAGAATCGGTTCATGATTTCTCCTAGCCCACATACAAATTTCTTCCCGAAATATGGATCTATGGTCTGTAAATTCCTACCAAATTGCACTATCCACACAAAATTCAGGAAAAATAAGTTTTGTGCTTAAAAAAATCATAACACCAAATTTTTTGTGGCTCATATTTGACCATAGCCCCCATATAAAGTTCAATTCCGAAAATCGCTTAAATAAACATAAATGTCTTATAAATATCGCTATTAAGTTGAAATTCGTCATAAATAGTCCCCATATATACCAAAATCGCTATAACTAATTCAATGTAGATCGGTCCATAATTGGATATAGCTCCCATATAAGGACCACTTCCGAAAAACACATTAACCTACATAAATATCTAAAAAATATCAATATCAAAACAAAATTTTACACAAATCTCTAATTTATAGTTAGAAATCATACTACACGATTTTGTGAATATCGGTCCATATTTGACCATAGCTCCCATATAAGGTCCACTTCAAAAAATCAGTTACGTACTCATAAATCACTTATAAATACATTTATCATGCTAAAATTCCATAAAAATTATACTCATATATATAGATATCGCTGTACCAAATTTTATGTAGATTGGCCGATAATTGGTCATAGCTCCCCTATAAGGCCCATTTCCGAAAAAATATATTAACCTTAAAAAATATTAAAAACATATCGATATCAAAATGAAATTACGCACAGATCAGTAATTTGTATCCAGTAATCATACTTCTGGATTTTGTGAATATCGGTCCATATTTAACCATAGCTCCCATATAAGGTCCACTCCCGAAAATCACTAAAATCCTCATAAATTTCTTACAAATATAGTTATCCGGTTGAAATTCAAAACAAATTTATTCAATATATACAAAAATCGATGTACCAAATTTTATGATGATAGGCCCATAATTGGTCATAACCTCCATATAAGAACCACTTCAAACACATTAACCTGCACAAATATCCATAAAAATCTATACTGAACCAAAATTTTACACCGATCAGTAATTTGTATCCAAGAATCGTACTACAAGATTTTTTAAATATTGGTCCATAATTCGGCATAGCTCCCATACAAGGTCCTCTCTTGTTAATAGCGTTGTTTATATGATATTCTACAAAAATAGCCCTTAAATACTTAGGGCCATAATAGGTCATAACATCCATATATTAAACCAAAATAGTACACAGATCAGAAATTTGTATTCAAAAATCATAATACTGAATTTTGTGAATATTGGTCCATAATTGGCCACAGCTCTCATATAAATACATAAAAATCACGTAAAAATATTTTATGACAATCGAATCATAATAGGTCATAGCTCCCACGTAAGTCCCGCATCCAAATATTTCGAAATTTGTCTAAATATATTTGTATACCCTTTTTTATACTCTGTTTCTTCACTTGAGGTTAAAAGGGAAAAATGTTGATCCAAACGTATTAACTAATTATTAGGTATATAAATTGTTAAATTTCATACATTCTAATAGGAATTTTCAGTTATAAATTGTAGAATTAGATACAATTTTTTGTACATTTAGGTGGAGGGTATTTAAGATTCAGCACGGCCGAATTTTTTTAGTTAAAAATTTTTTGCGTCAACTGAAAAAAATGTATGTAGAAATATTGTAAGTAACCCAAAAATCAGCATTAAAAAAGTTGGAGTGTAATGTGGACTAGTATTTAATATATGGGGGATTTCATGTCAAGTGAACCAACTTTTGAAATCGATGTCTTCCGATCGGGATGAAATTTGCACCAAGGTTAGCTCTATTGGATAGTAACTCAGACACAATTTTTCAACAACATCGGTCGAGAACTCTCTGAGTTATAGGGGGTAAAATTTTGACAATTTGGTCAAACAGGGGTTTTTTCTTATCCATGTAACTTATTACCTATTGTTCTTAGCAAAATGTGTTCCAAATAGTATAGATAGCTATTTCTTCGATCTTTCGAAAAAAAATATTTAAAAAAAAAAATAAAAAATTTTTAATATTTTTTTTCCGAAATCAAAAACTTTTTTGACTTTTTTTTAAAATACGCTATTTTTTTTATTTTTTTTTTTTTCTTAAAATAAAGTTTAGATATTTTCCTTGAACACCTACTTGGTCGCTTAGTGGGATGCGAGTGGGATATCTATCAAAATAAATATTTTGTAACTCAAAACATCAAATTTTTGACTTTTTTTGTAAAATCAAAAACTTTGTTGACTTTTTTTTTTCAAAATGGACCCTTTTTTAATTTTTTTTTTTAGGTCAAACAAAAGCTTAGATATTATCCTTGAAGACCCTTTTGGTCGCTTAGTGGGATGCGAGTGGGATATCTATCAAAATAAATATTTTTTAACTCAAGACTTAAAATTTTTGACTTTTTTTTTTGCAAATACGATTTTTTTTCCAAATGGGCCCTTTTTTTAAAATTTTTTTTGTAGTCAAAAGAAAGCTTAGGTCCATTCCTTTAAGATATTTTTAGTCCCTTAGTGGGATGGGAGTGGGATATCTATCAAAATAAATATTTTGTAACGCAAGACATACAATTTTTTAATTTTTTTTTGCAAAATCAAAATTTTTTTCCAATATGGGCCCTTTTTTAATTTTTTTTTTGCTCAAAAGAAAGCCTAGGTCCATTCCTTTAAGATATTTTTAGTCCCTTAGTGGGATGCGAGTGGGATATCTATCAAAATAAATGTTTTAACACAAAAATTGTATGTCTTGAGTTACAAAACATTTATTTTGATATATATCCCACTCGCATCCCACTAAGCGATCAAAACCATCTTAAAGGAATAGGCCTAAGCTTTCTTTATAGCAAAAAAAAAAATTACAAAAAGGGCCCATTTTAAAAAAAAGTCAAAAAAGTTTTTGATTTTGCCAAAAAATCAAAAATTGTATATCTTGAGTTACAAAATATTTATTTTGATAGATATCCCACTCGTATCCCACTAAGGGACCTAAAATATCTTAAAGGAATGGACCTAAGCTTTCTTTTGACTAAAAAAAAATTTTTAAAAAAGGGCCCATTTTGAAAAAAAATTCGAATTTGCAAAAAAAAAGTCAATAATTGAATGTCTTGAGTTACAACATTTTTATTTTAATAGATATCCTACTCACATCTTCCTAAGTGACAAAATAGGTCTTAAAGGAAAAGACCTAAGCTTTCTTTTGAGCAAAAAAAATTTTTAAAAAAAAGTCCCATATTGGAAAAAAATTTCGATTTTGCAAAAAAAAATTAAAAAATTGTATGTCTTGCGTTACAAAATATTTATTTTGATAGATATCCCACTCGCATCCCACTAAGGGACTAAAAATATCTTAAAGGAATGGACCTAGGCTTTCTTTTGAGCAAAAAAAAAAAATTAAAAAAGGGCCCATATTGGAAAAAAATTTTGATTTTGCAAAAAAAAATTAAAAAATTGTATGTCTTGCGTTACAAAATATTTATTTTGATAGATATCCTACTCGCAACCCACTAAGGGACTAAAAATATCTTAAAGGAATGGACCTAAGCTTTCTTTTGACTACAAAAAAAATTTTAAAAAAAGGGCCCATTTGGAAAAAAAATCGTATTTGCAAAAAAAAAAGTCAAAAATTGTAAGTCTTGAGTTAAAAAATATTTATTTTGATAGATATCCCACTCGCATCCCACTAAGCGACCAAAAGGGTCTTCAAGGATAATATCTAAGCTTTTGTTTGACCTAAAAAAAAAAATTAAAAAAGGGTCCATTTTGAAAAAAAAAAGTCAACAAAGTTTTTGATTTTGCAAAAAAAGTCAAAAATTTGATGTTTTGAGTTACAAAATATTTATTTTGATAGATATCCCACTCGCATCCCACTAAGCGACCAAGTAGGTGTTCAAGGAAAATATCTAAACTTTATTTTAAGAAAAAAAAAAAATAAAAAAAAATAGCGTATTTTAAAAAAAAGTCAAAAAAGTTTTTGATTTCGGAAAAAAAATATTAAAAATTTTTTATTTTTTTTTTTAAATATTTTTTTTCGAAAGATCGAAGAAATAGCTATCTATACTATTTGGAACACATTTTGCTAAGAACAATAGGTAATAAGTTACATGGATAAGAAAAAACCCCTGTTTGACCAAATTGTCAAAATTTTACCCCCTATAACTCAGAGAGTTCTCGACCGATGTTGTTGAAAAATTGTGTCTGAGTTACTATCCAATAGAGCTAACCTTGGTGCAAATTTCATCCCGATCGGAAGACATCGATTTCAAAAGTTGGTTCACTTGACATGAAATCCCCCATATAAAATTCATGAACCAGCTAATCATGAATGACTAAAAAATTAAATTTCAATATATTTTTATTAATACAAACTAAAAAGACGTGTTTTTGACTTGAATAGTTGGTAGTACACAATTAAGTAATTTAAGTGGTCCACATTACACGAACTTGGGTTATTGGGTTATTTTTACCTAATAATCTAAATGTGCTTAAATACTTACCAAATATATGCAAAACTACGTGTCCACTTTAACTATATAAAAGAACCAAACTTTAAATTCTACCAAGTAACTATACCAAATTTTGTTTTTTACTTGGACCGAAAAAAATGTTGACCATGCGCATTAATTGCAATACAAGAATAAAAAGCCAACATATCAATTATTCAGGAAAGCACATGTGCACTTGTACGACAAATCAGTGTTATCATACCTTTAATAGTTTCTGAAAAAAGACACTGGTCCACATTGGACACATAGTCCACAATACCCGAAATTACTCTATACCTAATTTACACATAATGCGAAATCTGGCCGAAAACGTAAGCGTACACGTAACGATTTTGCATTTAGCCTACATATGTAGCAAGAAGAATAGAAAAATGTGGAAGAATAGAAAAAATTCCATTAATACATTAATCTATTCCCTCGCTGATCTGACCTATAGATATTCGATGTTCCAATAATATATTTACGATGCCAATAGCCTTTAGTGATTACCCCTAATATTTGTTATTCGTTATTTGAATTTGTTTTGGGTTTGTGTAATTTTTTATTGTTGTTGTTGTAGTTGCTGCACATTAACATAAATAAAACACAAATGTTTTGTTGGTAAAAATTAATGTATTTGTTGTCAATGCAATAAAATACATTTGTGTACATATTTATGTACATTTATTTATAATTGCACAACATGTATTGGAAACTACATACAGCTACATAAAATTTACTATATCCAGCTAGATTTGACTGCCTCCTCTGTGGGTGGGTGGTTTTGATTATTTAAATGTTTTATTGTAGCATGCATGTATATCTATATGTATCTAGCAATGAATGTGTGTGGTTATTATTTGCGTGTGTGATATTGGTTTTTATTATAAATTTCTATGGATGTAAGTAAATATATGGATGCGTTTGTTGGGGTTTCCATATACCACGCATACATATTTTGTGTATGTATTTATGTTTATGATAAGCAAATATGTATTTTATGTTTAAAATAGGGTTTTTAATTTCAAAATACTAGTTCTATTCTATTTAAATTTATTTCATATTTATCATTGAAAAATTGTAACACAGAAATAATGTCGAAATTCTCAAGTATTTAAAGAAATATAGCTCTCATATAAGGGCCACATCGCAAAAATAAATTTCTCATAAATATCGATATCTCAGCAACATTTTACAGAGCTTAAGGTTGGGCCACACACGGCAAATATTTGCGTAACCACTTGTTTTAGCACAAATTTGTTTGACGTGTTTACTCTTACAAGTGTTTTGTAAGATCAAACAGCATCAAATAAAATAAAACTAAATTTTTTGTTTGGAATCATCCTAAGTAAAATAAGTTTTTGAAATAAATAAAAGAATTCAAATGCATTTTATTTAGTGGTTACGTCTTTTTCGTCAAATATTTGTCATGTGTGACCCCCTACCTTTAATTGTAGACAATTGGATTTTCTGAAGATCAGTTCCCATATACGATCCTATCCGAGAAGAACTATAATAACAGCAAGAAATCTCATTTAAATATAGTTATTGTAATAAAATGTATCCTTTAAAATTAGCCTTAGGTACACGCAGAGAAAAAATATAGTTGGGCATGGTTACTGTAACCATTTCAATATTGTTACAAGTTTTTAAACTATATTATAGTCACAGTAACCATTTACATGATTGTGGTAACCATAATATGGTTAATTTACGATTCACATGATTGTATCAACCATATATATGGTTGCAGTAAACAAATATATGTTTGTGACAACCATTCATAAGATGAAGACTTATCATATTATGGTGCTCTCGGCTTAAGGCTTATCATAATCTGAGAACAACATATTATGATAAAATTATTCATCATAAATATGGTTGCCACAAACATATATTGGAGATTAACTCCTTTGGGTCAAAATGTCCTACTCGGTATAAATGTAAATTTTTCAGTTTTTATAAAGATTTCGCTAACATATTCGCATGTATCTCCAACAAAATACAATTTTTTAACGGCAGTTTCAAATCTCCATTTTAAAATTTTTAAATATTTTGGTTTACAAATTTCAGAATTTTTTTGAATTGGGAATAAAAATATGAAAAAATTATGTCAACACCTCGTCTAGTTTTTCAGTACCTGCGATTTAAATTTTGCGATTTTCGGGAAAATCTAATTTTTTGACCATATTTTACCAATTTCCTTTAAGTAAAACATATACAGACTAAAATCGGACAATGTTAACCCTTAAATCCTAAAGGTCAATTGTAAAATTTTGCAATACTTGGAATTTCTAAATGAAAGATAGCGAAATTTAATATATTTTTGATGCAATTTTAATGAAAGTTACGAAAAATATACCTTAAGGTCTGAAATTTATAATAACAGTGCACTATAGTTCAAAGTATCACTTTTTCCGTGCGAAATTAATAACTATTAAAGTATTCTACTGTTTGATACCAAAATTGGACCATAGGTAGAAATACTTTTATTTTCAACAAAATTAAGAAAAAATTAACCCTTTGTAGACTATTAACCCATCAGGAGAAAAATAAAATAAATTCATTGCTTTTGATTAGAAAAAACTTATTTCATATTAGTTTTCAGTCAAATTGGTTGAATCAGTAATTCATTTTGTAAACACATTTGATTCAAAATATTAATTGAAGTATTAGATAAAATTTCGCACAGTGGTATAGAAAAAAAAGATGGAAATAAATTTTGTAATTTCTAAATCCTTAGTCCTTAGTTAGATTTGAATAAAATTTGACATGCGCAAAGAAGAAGTGTTGAAGAGTTAAATTTTGAATTTTGACCGCATGGGCTCACCAGGGGTGCGGCCAGGGGTCCCCATAGTAGGACACCTCGGGTATGTTAAATTTTTAAAACGATCCTTTTTCTTCGTCTGTGTTTTCTATCATCTGCTTCGAATGAATTAATACCTTGTGTACTGTGGATGTCATTGGTAACCAAAGATACAAATCTGAACGCATATATCACCATTAACCATATCGAAAATTATCATACTTTCTTCTGCATTTTTGACATTTTACTTTTAAGTAATTGTAGAAAAATGGCGGACTTTTTCATCCAAAAATTTCTTACAGCCCTTAGGAATAACAGGAGCACTAAATTTCTTCAAAATATATTTAATAATAACATCATACTTTATGTCGTTTGGGCGTTCTTTTAGCCAAATTTCATAAAGTTAATTTTTTTTATAGCACAGTAACCTAGAAAAAATTAAATTACACAGAAAGCGCAAAAATGCGCAGTATGAGATAAAGTGGAATAAATTCACAACATTGCAGTATATTTATTTCTTTCTGTTTCAAGTTTAACAAACGTTAACATTTTTTTAAAAGCTTCTATAAAGTTAAAGTTTTGTAATCAAAAGAAATTACTTTAAGGTTATGTTTAAAAATTGTAATTTGTAATATAAAGGGAAATAGTTTCCAAATAATTAGGAGAGAAAAATTAAGTACTTAGACGTCTCGTTGTTTTCCATTTTAAATATTATTAAAATTATTCACACACTTTCCACAATTAACGGTTAAAAAAAGTTACAATATAATATTGATACTATTCACAAATTTTTAAAAATGTATCGAAACTTTGACTTTAAAGGCGTGCTGTCAAGCAGTATTTTGTATTTTACAAAAACCAATTGCGAATTTGATTGCATTGGGGCTTTAGTAACAGGTTGACATCAAAAAATAATGAATAATAACAACTTCGAAATTTGAATTTCGCACGGAAAAAGTGATACTTTGAACTATAGTGCAGTGCAAAAATAAAATTGATTCTTAAGAAATTGATTCTTGGGGTCAAAATGACCCTCAATTTGTTTGTTTTTTTGTGATTTTAAGAGTTGGTGGTCATTTGGACCCCAACTGCCATTAAGGATTAATTTCCATTTTGTGCTCTTATTATAAATGCTGGACTTAATGTTATATTTTTCACATGTTTCATTAAAATCGGCCCCAAATAAACAACATTTAGCTATCTTTCCATTAGAAATTCCAAATATTGAAAATTTTGACTTTTGACCTTCACGGTTTAAGGGTTAACATTTTCCGATTTTAGTAAAACTTTTATAGTATATATACAATTATCTGGCCTATAATATTCTAAATATGTTTTACTTAAAATACATAACAGTAAGAAAATTGGTCACATTCGCCAAAATATAGGAAAACAAGTAAGAGAGCTATATTCGGGTGTGCCGAATCTTATATACCCTTCACCAAATTATACTTCAAAATAAAAATTAAAAAAATAAATTTTTAGGTAAACAAACATTTTTTTTTTTCAAAAATAGTTTTTTCCATTTTTTGGAAATTTTTTTTTTCCGAATTGTTATTTTAATTTTTTAAAAAAAAAAATTTTTTAAATTTTAAATTTTTTTTTTAAATTTTAAAATATTTTTTTTTAAATTTAAATTTTTTTTCGGGTTAAAAAATATTATTCCGTTTTTGACACATTGTGGGTCCAACTTACTATGGTCTTATATACGACGTTGTAAAGGTCTTTGAAATATCTATCATTAATATCCATATTGTCTATATTAATGTCTTAGTAAAACAGATATATGTAGGTCAAAAATCGAGGTTGTCCTGGTTTTTTCCTCATATCTCAGCCATTTGTGGAACGATTTTACTGATTTTAAATGGGGAACTTCTCGAAAGCATGTCCAACAGAATTATTGAAGATTTTGATCCCAAAGATATCTGGGGTCTTCAGAAAATTGATTTCAAGAAACAGACGGACAGACAGACGGACATGGCTTAATCGACTCCTCTATCTATAAGGATCCATTATATATATACTTTATAGGGTCGGAAAATTATATTGTGGAAATTACAAACGGAATGACAAACTTATATATACCCTTCTCACGAAGGTGAAGGGTATAAAAATTTGTTTTTCGAAAATCGAAAAATTTAAATCACAGGTACGGAATAATTTTCTCATTTGTATTCCCTATTATAATTGAGATTTGAAACCGGTGGATATACAAGATTCGGCACAGCCTAAAATAACACTCTTACTTACTGACTCTAATTTCCTATCAATAAACAAATTACAGGGATTTATTGTAAATTTTCCATTATTCTCGGGAACTAAAATAAAGTTCTGGAATTAAACTAAACCCTAAGCTAAATGTTTCCAATATTCAAACATACATACATTTGCATTAATAGCAACTACTTACTATTATTGTAATTTATATAAATTTGAATTACAATTTTCAATTTTAAAATCGACAGTTTAATAAATCATCAAATTGAAACACGCCTAAAATATTTATATTTCACAGTTATAAATTATAAATTTTAATTTAAAAATTTTCATTTTATAAACACAATAATACATGCACATTATGAGTTGAAAAGCACTCGTAAATTATTTCGACAGATTGCAAAAATATAAGGAGTGAGATCGAAAAATTCTTAACATACATATATGTTTATAAAAAAGAAACCACTAAACTTACAGCTTTAATTTTTTTTTTATTTGATTGAAATTATTATTACAATTTACAAAAAAAATTATTTTTATAGTTTTAATCACTAGTGATGAAATTTTGAACCTTTTTCGGAAACCCTTCCATTAACGTTTTTATAGTGCTTTCTGTCACTTTGCTCGAACATGTAGTCCATCTCCGTTTAAAATCTACCACACTTTTGGACACCTTTTTTGTACTCTTCAATTCTCTTTTAACAAGAGCCCAATATCTCTCCACTGGCCTTAGCTCCGGGCAGTTTGGAGGATTTGCCTCTCTTGGTACAAATACCACATTATTGTTCTTGTACCACTCAAGGGCTTGTTTGCCATAGTGACAGGATGCCAAGTCAGGCCAAAAATAAGTGGACACATTATGAAGTCTTATGAATGGAAGCAGCCTTTTTTGTAAACATTCCTTGATGTAAATTTCGGTATTTATAGAGCCCGTTGTAACAAATGAGTGGCTTCTTTTGCCGCAACTGCATATTGCTTGCCATACCAAGAACTTTCTGGGAAATTTTGTCTGCTTTTGGGTCCTAAACTTTTCTTCAACATTCCCTCGAGCATCAGCAACATAAAATTTTTGACCTGGAAGTTGCGAAAAATCTGCCAGAACATACGTTTCGTCATACATTATGCAGCAAGAATATTTTTTTATAAAACTTGACTTCAATTTCCGTGCTCTGTTTTTGGCCTCTAAATTTTTAGTAGCGTTCCTGTCAGGAACTTTTTGAGCCTTGTATGTTTTTAAACCTGCATTAGCTTTAACTTTTCGTACCAAATAGTCCGAGCACTGAGCTAACCGGGCTGCTTTCCTACCGGATGTGTTGGGAGCTCTTTTGAAAATGCGTTCTATTTTTTTGGCTTTAGAAACATCATGTGGACCATTCCTTCTACCTGAACCAGGTTTTCTATCAACTGACAAGTTCTCCCGGTACTGTTTAATAACATTGGAAACAGTTTGACGGCAGACCTTTGTATGCTTGGCCAACTTTTTGTAAGACCAAGTTGGGTTTTGTTGAAAATATTTAATAATTTCAGTACGCACTTTTTTCTGGTCACTCATTTTAATCAGATTAACAAAAAAATTAATATAATTGACATTACACATAATAACTGACATGTTTTTCAAAGGTAACTTGATCAAAAAAAAATTCAAATAATACTTGGGTTAAAAAATGTAATGAAAAACGTGTGTTAAGAATTTTTCGATCTCACTCCTTATGTTTTAGCAGGCAGATAAATAGTAATTACTACTATGACTTCGCTAAAAGGAATAACGAAAAGTTATCATCAAATTCTTATTATTTAAATATTTGGGGTTTAAACAAATTTAAATTTTTTATTGTATTAAAATTTCCGAAATCTTTAAAACCTCAGATTTTGTTTACTCCTCAAAAATATTATTTGAATTTTTATAGTTGCATGGTGTAATTAAGTTTTTCTAGCCTTTTCTTGCCACATACATACATATTTGTAATTAGTTTTGTTTAATTTGACCAAAATGAAATTACAAAGGATATAGATACTGAAAGCGACAAACATGTATACAAAAGTAAGTATTTGACCAAAATGAAATTACAAAGGATATAGATACTGAAAGCGACAAACATGTATACAAAAGTAAGTACATTATCCTTAAGGCATGATTAAACAATTCTACATAAATACTTGTACATACAGAAGTTTATACATGTTTTTATTTGTTTATCATATTTGATTACCACAAACATGGATTAATATTTGTGACCATTAAACATGATCTTTATGTACAGAAATACACTAAAAACTAAAAGTGTATATTCGTATTTTCATATGTATCAGAGCTGTAAATGAATCATTTTAGAATTAATTCGCGAATCATTCACACAAAAAAATTAATTGAGTAAAATTTGAGTCAAATGAATTGCAATTCGTTCCAATTCAAATGAATTTGTATAATTCGTTTCTAATTTAAATGAATTTGTCAAAGTGCATTGCAATTCATTTGAATTGATTTTGAATTAATTCAAATGAAATAGAAAAAAGAATTAGCAATTCATTTCCATCTCATTTGAATTGAATTGATTGAAATTTCAATTTATTTATAATAATAAAAGACAGCAAGCATTACTCTCGTTTTGTATATCTCCTAACATAGTCGAAAGTCAAAAAATTCTCAGATTTGAAATTCCCATGATATACTGGAATTGTCAGGTTGCGGCAGAATAGGTATTGAATTATTTGGTATCGGCGAAAATCTTATCAAGATGGGAAAATTTTGTGTATTTGCTGAAATAAACTTAAATTTTTATTTTTCATTCCCCCTAGATCTGCTCTTGAATTTTATTGATTGCAACTCATTTTTCATTTCATTCATTTGAATTGCAATTCACTGTTCTAATTCATTTGAATGAATTCAAAATCAATTCAACTCAAATGAATTGCAAGTGCATTGCAATTCACTTTTACAAATTCATTTGTATTGGAAATAAATTGAAATTCATTTCTGCCTATTGCGTTTGAATTGATTCAAATTTCATTCAATTATTTTTTGTTGTGAAAAGAATTAATTCAAAATTTTGCTAATTCATATTGAATGAAAAAATAATGATTCATTTACAACTCTGATGGAAAAAACTACACAAAGGTAAGAAGAAATTTACCTACCATTTTTGAAAAATCTTTAGGGAAATCGAAAACATATTTTATCAAAGTTCGTCATTGTATAAATATATTTCGATTCTAACTTTATTTTATGTTATAACTTCATTTTATGTTACATTGTCCATCTCTGTTGTATTTGCTAAATTGTTGTATGTTATAAATTTAACCACATAAATTAAAGTATTGTTAATGATTGTGTGTGTAACCAGTTGTAAAAAACCCATAAGACCGCAGGACATTTGGACTATGGCTTTCTTTTTTTGTTATTTATAATATTTCTAATTACACATGTATTCATTAATATGTGGAAATACAAAAAGTTGTTGATGCATGTAAATTTATTTAATGTAAAATTGTTTTATTACAAAGAAATACAGACAAACTAAAGTCTCAGCTGCAATGGGTAATTCAATATATTAGGTGTATGACATAAAAATGCGGGTATTTTTTAAAATTTTTAGCTTTTATTTTGAAACAATTGTACAATATAAATTTATTCAAAGTATTGGCCATTCTTAACTATTACTTTTTCCCAACTTTCGACCAACATATGACTTCCATGCCAAAATAATTACTCATCATTTGAGACCAAGAACGAATCAAGCCAATTTCGGTAACTCTGTTATGAAGAAAGCGTTTTGTATCGAGCGCTTTTCGGCCAATGCTCGATTCAAACAAATCATTTGTGTTCAGTGTACCCTATGATGGTATGACCAGATTTCAGCAGTTCATAATAAACCCTTTTTCTCCCACCAAATACAGAGCATTACGTTAGCACAATTGATATTTAGCTTTAGTATCGATTCGGCTGGTTGGCCGGGATTCACATACGACATCTTACGTCTCAAGTTTATAGCATTCAGACAGCATTCCCGCATATGACGCTTTATTTGCACAAAATCCGATATATTCGAAGCATACAAAAATTATGTTGTTTACACTATAAAGTTCAACAACTAAGTGAAAATAAATGACAGATATGTACCCTTCAAAATGACATATATGTTATTAAAGACAAAAACCGCATTCAAAATCTATTGTGAATCCCGCATTTTTAAGTTATACACCCACTATTTAATGTGAATTTATACCTGATAGCTACACAGAGAAAACAGATTCGTAATAGCAACCAAATTTGTTGCCAAACGAATGATTCTACCTTAGTAACCAAATTTTACAGCTGTGGCTACAATATTTTAGAAGGGGTAACAATTATTGGGATGTTTCAACCGACATTTTTCTTTATCGTCTGACTTTCTGTTGATAGAACCGAAAAATTCAATGTGTGCAACCGAATCATTCGATTGCACACACGAATCTATCACGAATCTGTTTTCTCTGTGTATATTTATACGAGATTTATGCGTATTTAAGTGATATTAGGACGTGGACTTTTTATACTGTTGCTATGGTCAAATATGGACCGATCCAAACCAAATACAATTTTGGTTTATCTTTTTATAAGGAACCAATTGTAACCTTCACCATGAGTGGGAAGGGAATATATAAGTTTGTCATTCCGTTTATTCTACATTTTTCATTTGCGACCCCCACAAAGAATGCATATTCTGGATCGTTATAGAAGTGATATAGCCATGTCCGTCTGTCCGCCTGTATGTAGAAATTAAATTTCCGTAGCAAAATAACTTACAAACATGATTGATGCATCAATATATCGGGAACTCACCAGGCTCTGTCGCTATTTAAAATCGAGAAAATCGGCCTACAAATGGCAAATAAGGAAAAACCGGGACAACATCGATTTTTGGCCTATTTTTTATTTATATCTGAATTACTAAGTCATTAATATAGAGAATATGGATAACTAGTGGTAGATATTTCAAAGTCCATTGCAACGATGTGTATAAGACTATAGTAAATTGAATACAATGGGTCAAAATCGGGAAAAATACTTTAAAAAAAATATTTTATAAAAATTAAAAAAACAATTTAAAAAAAAATTTAGTTTTGTTTACATAAAAATATTTAAAATTTTGTATATTAAAGTATAATTTGGTGAAGGGTATATAAGATACGTCACAGCCAAATATAGCTCTCTTACTTGTTTTTGCTGAATTTTGTATGGATACTGCTATTCTATGGGAAATTATGTACCGTAGGTTATAGGAAATCATGGACCGATTTGTGTTGGCAATTGGAAGTACTGAATTTTGTGGTAGACCGAATTTTGGACGGTTAACTGTTCGAATAATTTAAAATTGCCGATTTTCAAATAACAAATAAACCGACTAATTTGTGTCGATTAACCGATTAACCGAAATTCCTTTTTTTTGCAATTTAAACATTTTTTTGTATTTATTTTTCCCTTTCAATTCAAATACAAATTTCAAATTAAAATTAAATATTTTTTGAACATCCAATAAACATGATAAATGAGTATGTATAACAACTGACATATTTAATTTACATGTCTTTGAAACTTTGTTTGTATTTACATGTATAGACGAAACTTTTTTTTTGAAATGAGACTTTTATCATAACTATTAAATTAATCAAAATCTTAAACAATCCAAAAAGGAATATTCTTTATCATGCTTTTGATTTCTCCAACACATTAAATCTAAAGGAAAAATCGTTTAAATTATATTCTTTTTATAAAAGATTATTTCAGAAGATCTCACTAAAACCCTAAAAAACTCACACATCGCTCATTTGCTGCAACAACGTCATAATTTTTAAAAAAAGTCGTTTCAAGAAAAACGTCTTTGCATTTTACTATTTCTTAAATAAATTTTAAAGAAATCATGCGATTTCAGAAATATAAATAGTAGATGTTAATATCATTCCATATTTTTACTTATCAAATATACGAGAAAACATGAATTTTAATTTTGATGTTTACAACAAAAAAACACTCTCACACACAAAATCATTGACTTTTTTGTAAACTGATAAAACTATATGAATGATTATAGAACAGCCCATATTTTGTATTACTCAGTTCAAAAACGGCATTGTTGCAGCAAATAGGCGATATGTTTACAAAAATTATCTCAAATACCTTATTTGCTGTTTTTTATGTTTTTATTATTCGTTGTTGTATTTTCAATTTAAAACAAGTAAGAAAGTATGGTCGGGCTTGACCATACCCCTACACTAAGTAAAAGAGCAAAAACATTTTTCTTTTAAAATTTCAATAATTTATATTTTTGAGTGATTTTCGGAAGTGTGCCTTATATGGGGGCTATGACCAATTATGGACCGATCACCATGAAATTAGGTCGTGTGATTTATGTCTATATTAAAGTTAACTATGTTGAATTTTGTGTGTATACCAACATTTTTAAGCGATTTAATGTGATTTTCGGAAGCGGGTCTATATGGGAGCTATGACTAATTATGGACCGATCGTAACAAAATTTGGTGACATGAATTTTGTCTATATAAAACTTATTTGGAGCGGAATTTGTGGAGATACGTATATAAATTAAACATTTATGACCGATAAAGTCCAATTTCGGGAGGACATTTGTGTGGGGGATAGGTGAAATAATGGACCAATTTCAGCCAGTTTCAATAGGCTTGGTCCTTGAGCATTGATCGAAGTATCTTCGAAATTGCGACCTGTACTCTGCGCACAAAGTTTACATAAACAGCCAGCCAGCCAGACGGACGGACGGACATTGTTTAATCGACTCAGAAAGTAATTCTAATTCGATCGGTATACTTTAAGGTGGGTGTTAGACTAATATTTTTGGGCGTTACAAACATCTGCACAAACGCATTATACCCTCCCCACTATGGTGGTGTAGGGTATAAAAATATTTATGGTACAAACGGAATGGCAAAACCCAGTCTTTTTGGTAGTGAGTACAAAAACTGGATTTAGAAGGATATCTTCAATTGTGAGCAGATAATGGGACTACTCGTATGCCCTCATGGATCATGTACCCAAATAGATAGGTTTATCTACCACATCATTTTGTAGTTATCATAATGAGAATAGAATAATAAAGTGTTCTGCTGCCATCGAATACTTATTTTTGCACGAATAGACAGATCACGATATATGAACATCAAGAGTATAATCGAAATGATGTTATTAAAGTCTCGGAAATAGTTTCACATTGGAACGTTTGATAATGGAATCGTAAAATAAAAGTGGTAATAAATCTTCTAAACTACTGGTCCGATTGCGAAATGATGTATGACTATCTTGCTAGAATACAAGGTGAGATACAGGGTAACAAAGTCAACCGTCTCTGGTTATGAAAAGTTTGTACACCTTGTAACTTGTACAAATGTGAATATACTGCAATGAATAAAATATGTAATAAAGTTAGTGGGAATGCAAACAAACTCCTTTTTAGTTTTTAATGTGCTAATACTATCAATCTTTATTTTTTCAAATAAATTATTTTAAAAATTTAAATTGCGGGGATAAGCTAGTTCCGATGAATATCAGGAAACATTTCCAAAATTTTTAGTAAAACTAAAAATATCTTATAAAAGTTCCGTTGTGATGACCGAATTTATTACCTGTCGAAGATTTAGTCTTTTTTACCTAATTTTACACTTGTGGCTGCAAACTATTAAATGGAATGATAAAAATATTAACAAGTTCCAACATGTTCTACCCTATATTAACATAAACAAATTTTAATCTGTTTACAAATGTCGTAAATAAAGTATCCCCTTGAAATACTAAACCATCCTCAATAGTTTAATTTCATCAGTATAACTATGCTTAATGGTTAAGATAGGAAGAATATTGTAATAAAGTAATTACGGCCGACACATCATTTTAAGTTTTTCCTTAATTAATTTAATGTTCCCACTATTATATGTATTATAAATAGCTACAAATAGATATATTTTATATACATTGTACATATGTATGTTTAACTTCTATATAGCAAATGTAATTAACATTTAAAATTTACATAATATTTTGTAATTACTTCTTTAGTGTGTGTCAGCATATATACCTATCTCATACTCTTGCATATGTATTTACTTATAGACTTAAATTATTGTTGCCTCATTTAAAATTCAAGCAAAGATGATCATTATATAATTTATTTAATTGTATTTTATGTGCGACAAGTTGCACACAACCACACAAAACGATTATAAGGATACAAAATTACACTTAAAATTAATAATAAAATAAATGAGTTGTAGAAATGCGGCATTATCCCATACAATCAAAAAGACACAACTACTTAGTGAAAGACATAACAGAATAGAACAGAACAAAACAGCAAAGCAACTAACCAACCAACAACTAAATAACAAGCAGCAATTGTAGCAACATTATCTCTAAAGTAAGAGCAACAGCAGCCAAGCAACAACATAAGTTGACACATAAATATACATACAGACGTACTTGTACAATGTCAAATAATCCATGTAAATGTTCTATTCTGTACAGTGTAGTTAGATATTATTTTAGTTTTTACTTAACTGTTGTGGTAGTTCTACAACTACACAGATAGATACATTCATATAACCACTTATACAAGCAAAATATCCTTGACCAAGTTGTTGTTGATTTTTGTGTCGAATTGTAACGTAAAGCAGGGTCAGGATCAAATTGAAAACAGAGATATTTTCAACGAATGAATCGCATGCTACTTTTACATGACATGGTATGATAATAGTATCTAATCATTATGTTTTGCAAAAGAAAGTAAACAACTTATATTTTTATAACAAGTTCAAAATTTCCTAAATCTGGTTTAGAATAATTTCAAAGTGTGAAATTGAATAATTTTTTCGTACAATTTCATAGATATATAATTCGATATAATGACATGTATCCGTTTTGTCAACAGGGGCAACACAAAAGTGGTTGTCCTCAAAAAATTTCTTGGTCCTATGGTAATAATCCGAGCAATCCAAGTTTAGGAAAGACTACAAATCACTTAAATCTTGCAAAAATCCAACATATATATAAACAAATTCATTACCCAGGCCATATTTTATCTACTAACTAGCAGAAACCCGTTCGCGTTACTGGCCCTTATAAAACATCTGTTTTATATTGCATCTCGATCTCGATTTTAATATACAGTGTCGGACAAAAAAAAATGTATCTATAAGTACAGTGCCCTTAAAATAATGAAACGAATGTATTTAGAGCAAATGGGATATTATATTTATGAATTCATTTTAAGGCCAGGAGATATATATATTTTTCTTGTTTTTTTCCTTTATCGCCTTGTGCTTCAAGAGGATAAAGGAAAATTTTTCTTTTAATGGTACTTTTTCAATATATATAATTAGTTAGCTTATATACATTAAAGTTGGCTAAAGAAATAATCAAGGAGGGTCAATGGTATTATGATACCAAAAAAAGGAGAACTAAACCAAACTAAGGAGTACGTTTTCGTTCTTCAAAATATTACTTTTTGTATTTTCTATAATATTGAACCTAGAATCAGAAAAAAAGCCGGGTCAGCCAGTGCTCCATACTTTTATCGGATATTTGAAACTAACTATGTCATCAGGGCACACTTAAAAAGGTGACTGCTATGAAACAGCTGATTATTTTTTTTATTCAGTTTGAACTGTCAATTCACTTGTGGTTGTTGTGGAGAAAAATACAACAAACCCAAAAGTAAAAACAACAACAGGCAACTTTGACAGTTCACCTACTTTTTAACAAAAACAAAGTACCCGTTGTTTTTGTATTGTGGTAGTGATGCAGTCACCTTTCTAAGTGTGCCCTGTAAGTCATTGTTACAAAAATTTGGCATTTATTTTTAAATTAATTAAATAAACAGTCTTTTGAAGTTTAATTGTCAGGAAATACTCGTATGATCAATATTTTTAAATTAGTTTGGGTCATTCTTTATTAACAGGTTTCCTTGCCTAGTTAGCCTGAAAAAGGTAACCTGCTACATCATCTGACGCAATTATTGTAATACAATTTAAAATATAACGAAATCTTAAGATTTTCTTACATCAATTTGTTTTTAGAGAAATCTGATGAATCATTGGATGAAAAAGTTGATTTAATTTAAAAATTTTGATTGTTCTACTGAAAAGATTAAAAGTAGAAACCGAAGAATAATTGTCGGTTTCAGGCATTGAAAAATCGTGGTTTCGGTTAAAACCGAACACGAAACTCTAGCAAGATGTAATGGGAACTGGAGCTGCTTGAATTTAAATGGTAAGTCGTTGGAAATCATCATTACGTCTTCGCCTTTGAATCTGCCACCGATGAATTGTTGCCTCAATTTGGGGAAAATTTTTTTGATGGTCAATGATATCAAAAATTCATTAGAATAATTGACGGCTTGTTCTTTGTTCATTACTATGTCAATCGATTTGTATTTCATTGTTTCGTCAGGCAATTTTTTTGCTGCCAAAATTGCACGTTACCACAGCCAATCCGAATTTTTGTAGTTGGTTGTAAGACTTTGGAATACCATGACTGGAACAAAATATTATTTGTGGTGGTATCAATTGAAATTTTTCCATTTCTGATGTCCAACTGTTGTTTTGAAAATGTTTCAGTAGAAGGGTCTTGCAGCAAATGCATACGCATGTTCGTCGATAGCGTTCGGCTTCTGTAGCTTAATTTCCAGTGAAATAAATTTGAAGGAATTTCGCATCATCATTGGAAAGCGGCAGCAATGATCGATCCAATTCTGTGGTACATTTATCCTTGATCTTTAATGGTGTTTATGAAGCCGACGTTGTTTACTATGTTAGTTACTCTGGAAATCGTAGTGGCGCCGGAAATGTAACTTAGAAGCGACAATAATTTGTGGCATAACAACTTTACCGTTCGAACAGCACATTCTGGGGGATTGCGCCAATTAGTAAGTCCTTCTTATTCCTGTAGTCATCATCCTTATTGTAACGAAATGCCGCCAACTTTAAATCGATTCTTTCTCCTAATGACAAAAAGAATTTTTTTGGTCGGGAAATATTTTTTATGTTGAGAAAAAAATTTTTTTTGGGCAAATTAATTTTTTTTTACAATTTTTTTTCTTTGCAATTTTTTATTTTTACAAATATCACTATCTATAAGAATTTAGGAAAAAGTGGATCAACAATTACACTTACATACATATATAATCTTTTTTTAAAAAAATATTTTTTTTTTGGCATTAACGGTATATGTATGTAGTGTAAACATTGGATTTTGCCACATCCCTCCGCCCACAGATCGAAAATTAAAAATCTGACTTTACAGTGATGCCCGCTAGGCTATTCTGAACATTCTCGTGTGTGATCATTAATCAAATATGGTATATGCTGCCTGGGTTTAATTGAAATCTCGTTGGTAGGGAAAAAAACTTTTACCTTTGTAATTTATACGTCACTAGACTTAAGCAGTTACCCCAACTGTAGGGTAATAACGACTGTCCTGGGTTCTCTCGAAGAATATTTTCAAATGTTCTTTTATATTTTTTCATGTTTCTTTGCTGCTACTTCGCTTCAAATAAGTATCTGTGACATTAAATATGTATATGTAGGAATATATAAAAATGTGTTTAAAAACAATACATTCAAAAAACATAGCCAATACATATAAAGACTCGCACCATTGTGCATATCCACCCGACCAAACGATCAAATATCACTTATTCATTTTTGCGAAGTTTTTCAAGACAGAATAATTATTTAACAAATATGAATGTTCACAATATCGAATAAATCTCGATGGTTTTTGGGTAGGTAAATTCAAGAAATTGTAGAGAATTTTTGAAATAACGATAAATAAATCTCGATCGATATTGCTAATAATTCGTTCTAGAACCTTCGAGAATGATCCAATCGTTTGAGCTAGTCGTTCTCGAAGATTTATAAGAGAACATAGAGTTCAATGGTGATAAGATTTTCGAATGCTATGTATGGTCAGGTGGGTGCAACTACAAATGAACTCATACAACGACATTTATGAACAATAATAGGGTACATGATGACAACAATAACGATAATGATGATTATGTTATTTCTCTGTGTGTATTTGTGTAAGATGTATGTGTGTCTCTGTGTGTGTGTGTGTCCGAGAATACTGCAGTTTACAACAATGTCCTGTTGTTGGTTTGCACAAGTGTCCCTGTATGTATGAATGTATTTGTTCTAAAGTGTAATTATGAAAGCATTATGGCGTATCCACTAACATAATCGTTATTGCGTGAATGTTGTACTGGAGGTTGGTTTTCTGAAATGACAAACGCTAATTTAAAATATGATAGTTGATTTAACTAAATGTGTGTGTTTGAATCTGTGTTGGTATACTTGAATGCGTTGACCAGTCTAGTTAGGTGGAAAGTTAAGATTTATGTATATAAATACAAGTATGGGATTGCTAAATTTCTTGGAAATGTTGGCTAATAATCAAGAGGAATTTTTCAGTTAACGATCATTATTAACTTGTATAATAATAAAGTAGAGGATTTTTTGAAAAACAATATACATATCTGGCTTAATAAACATATACAAATATCATAATAATTGTATTCGTTTTGATAATTAAGCATTTTAACTCTAATTTTCATAATGTAAATAAATACGAATTATATAAATCTACAATTCAAAAAACTTTTAATTACACGATCAGCATTTTAATTTTGTTCCCATTTGATAAATGTAAAATACTCGATTACCATTGATAAATGTAAAATACTCGATTACCATCTCTGCACCACTTTTTATAAACGCAAAAATGTTTTCCTGGTTAAAACGTCTGTCCATACATAATTTTAGATGGTTACCTCGGGGTTTAAATAGTGCTGTATGTTTGGCGACATGTTATTGTCACAACAGGCGTTGAGGCAAAATCGTATTTCAACACTTTTTAAGCATATTCATACATGTGCGGTAATTGCGATGTCAATATGTTGCTCTAGCTAAACGAACATCATTTATTAGGTTGGCATTTATTTGGCAATTTTTGGATCTTCGAAAATTGATTTAAATCATCTTAAAACCAAATGCTGAAAATTTGATCAAAAACGATAAAATTTTATTTGAAATTTTTAATTAAACAAGCAATATTTTAAATGCAAGTAAGAGTGACGAATTTTATATACCCTTCAGCAAGTACTTTTAAAGATATTTTTTTATACCAAAGCTAGTAAACATACATAGTAAATACAACAAAAAATCAAGGAAGTCGTGATTTTTCGATTATATCTCAGCCATTTATGGGCCGATTTTCTCGATTTTAAATAGCAATCTAAGTTGAACTATAGGGCTACATTGATGTATTAATTATGTACGTAAGTTATTGAGAGGCTTCTGAAAGTTGATTTCAACAGACAGGCGGTCCGCTATTTATAATGATCCTGATAGATATTCTCTATGGAGTAGCAAATGAAAAATGTGGAAATTCGTCAATATGTACTTTTGGCCTTCTAGTGAGTTTCATGTCTGACTGAGTGATTAATTCCTTAAAACTTTAAACTTTGTTATATTTTATCTATTTGTAAATAAAAAACAAAAAATATTTTTAATTAGAACTTTTTTATACCCACCATCAAAAAAGAGGGTCCGTCCGTCTGTCTGTATGTTGAAAACATTGTTGATAAGCTTTGTTTGGTATTTAAAATGGGCAATATCGGTCCATAGCCCCATACAAATGTTCCTCCGGTATGCTGTTTGAGCGTCCCGACACTATAATTGTTCTATGTATGTATTGTAGAAACACGTTGTGTAAAATATTAGGATGATAGGATAACGTTAACTGGTGGCTTAACGACGCACAGTGGCGTTTAAAGTACAAGTGACGTTGTAAAAATCAAGAATTTCAAGTCCCCTTAAAAATATTTAATAAATCTATTTTACAGAAAACTGTCCAGAGATTTAAAATATGCTACTCTTATTACAATCAGAAGATATAGCCCTTCAAAGTTGCTATTCAGTGTTAAAAAAAAGACCACTTCTAGGTAATTTGGTCCGCTTTCAGATACAGAATCGCGAAAACTATGTAACGGATCGTCATTCTTTTTGAATCTGTTGATAGATCTTTTTATTAAGAAAAGAATAAAATAAATTTTACTGTTTAATTTGTGTTTGTCCAGGAAAATTCCATGGATGACATGGAAAGTTGGTAAATATTGATTTATGTCGATATATAATCGTGTAAACCCATTAGATATACCTTGTTTTACGGATTATGAGCAATATTTTACAAAAAATGTAAAAACTAATTTTAATATTTTCTGGAATATTTTACAAAAAATTTAAAAATAAATTTAAAAAAAACATTAAATCTTTTCTAGAATGATTTTAAACTTTGCTAACCCATAAGTAGGCACTAGGGTATTTATTTGGCCATTTTCGAATAACGAATAATTCGAACAATTTTATGTAGAATAATCGAATAAAACGAATAAATGTTCATATATATTTAAATTTATTAAATTGCTTAAAATTTTTCATAATTTCAAATCTAAATAAGTAATAATGACTCACAAAAATTGTATTGTTTTTGAAATTCGACAAATAACTAAAGACAAAAGGGACTTTCGATCACTGTAGATGAATGTTCCGATAGCTCCTTCTATAAATACATATATAAATATTACAGCAAGAAATTACAATTCTAAAAACAAATCTTTCAAAATTTTTAACTTAGGACTTGAACCAATGAAAATAAATGGTACGGAATAAAATATTTGTTACTTAGCTGGCGAAATATTAGAAGAATCGCAATTAATAATCAAAATATTAACTTAGATTAAAGTGGAGTTGAATGTGACGCAGAATGCGATTTTGAAACGGTCGTCGAAAGTGATATTGAGGATGACATTTATAATGATTATATTGAAATAGATGAAGGCCATGATCTTAAAATATATGCATGTAAGTGATGTTAGTAATCGCGTACGTAAGTGTTGCAAAATATTTAACAAATCGAATGATAAACACAAATATTGCAAACTAACATTTTGTTGCAAGAGTTCGTCATATACATGATTTTGAACATCTTTGTCTAACATGGTAATAAACTTTTTGCGTATTTGCAAATGCGTCAATCATGCACTGCCTGACTTAAAATTAGCCACGTTCACAATGATATCAAACTTTGGACAGATTCCCTTTATTGTGTAATTCCCCAATCCCACTTTATTAAGCAAAGATTCGGCAACGTTGATAGAGGTTGATGTACATATAATACAATTTGTTATAAATAATTTAGAACTCGTGAATAATTAATTTACTGAAGAATTAGTTGGTCAATTTAAACCCTGAATTAATGAACGACATAAAAAAGTTCTTAATACGTTTATATTGTATTTGAATTCAGGATCATGTCCAACTAGCTCAAATTTTTTAAAGCATAGCTCCAAAACGGAAACTAAAGGGTTCGCTAGTCAATTGTTTTGTAGATTGTTCGGGAGTTAATCTGATCAGAATATTTCTGTTAAAAATTTAATGATGGACATTGTTTTGGAATGTTTTTTAACATTATCAATACTTGAATTCTTAACTTTATTTTTTGGTTATTTTTTGTTTTTCTTTAACAATAAAATATTAAAAAATCAACATCAAACTTTTTTAAAAAAATTTAAATTATTCGAATAATTCGATTAATTTTAAACGTGTGATCGAATTATTCGAACAAGTTAAAATCTCTTATTCGAATTATTCTTTTTATTCGAACAAGAGAAAAATCGAATAATTCACCTAAGAGGCGTAGAACCCTTTCCAAACACTCATTTCATAGGTTGATCAATTATATATATGCTATGATTTTTGCAACGAAAAAGCTCAAATGGCGCCACTGTGTGACGCTGATGTTTAATGGTTCATTTACGTCTTCGTATGATACCGTTAAACTTCCGCAGTTATGACCAAAAACATTGAATTTTTTTAACGGCAGTTTCAATTTTTTTAAAATTTTGTTAAAAAAGTTTCAGGAGTTTTGGATCATCACATTGGGATTTAATAAGAATATAATAGGGAATAAAAATATTGAAAATCTATGTCAATACCTCCTATAGTTAATCGCAGGTATCATTTAGATATTGCGAAAAACTAATTTTTTGGCCATATTTTTTCGAATGAGCCCAATTTCCTTACTGTTGTAGTACAGATAATTCTAAATATACTCTGTAAGCTTTACTAAAATCGGAAAACGTCAACCCTCAAATTGTGAAGTTCAAATATCAACTTTTTCAATATTCGGAATTTCTAAAGGAAGGACAGCCAAATGTTATATAGTTTTGGGCTGATTTTAATGAAACTTAAGAGAAATATAACATAAAGTCTAGCATCTACAAAAACAACACAAAAATTTAATTTAACCCTTAATAGCACTTGGGGTTAAAATGAGCCCAAACTTTTAAAACCATAAAAACCTTGCCAATTTCAATAGAGCAGATCATAATATTATACAGGATGGCTGAGAAATTTTGCTCAACTGAAATTGAAACTGGAAATAACTTTTTTGTAATGCGCGGAATTTATTCAATGTTTTTTTCATTTGCAAGCCCAAT
This sequence comes from Calliphora vicina, assembly GCF_958450345.1. Taxonomy (NCBI): domain Eukaryota; kingdom Metazoa; phylum Arthropoda; class Insecta; order Diptera; family Calliphoridae; genus Calliphora; species Calliphora vicina. Next base: position 28,221,393 of record NC_088781.1, read on the forward strand.
TAAAAATATTTAATTGGTCTTAAAGATAATTGAATTTAAGTGCAAAATGTTTTTCATTACTGCCAGCAAAGTTGAGGCTGGAATTGCACCTATTGTCTCTCGAATTTATTGTTTTAGTTTATCCACATTTGTTGGTTGCGATTTGTAACACTTCCTATATACAATAATCCCACAAGAAAAAGTCCGGTGGAGTTAGGTCAGGCGACCTGGAAGGTTGAGTTGCTTGAAATGAGTGTGTTAGGAAATTTTCTGGGTACACTTGCACCATTTTTATTAAATCAAAGGATCAATCTACAAAAACAAAAAAAATCCAGATTACTTAGATTGAGTTGGAGGTACCAGCTTTTATCAGCACCCTGTATCTTATATTTAAACATCTATGGGCATTTGGATTTTAGATGTTTAGGAACAATTTTTGAACTTAGGAGCATCGAAACTTGGAAAAGTGCAAAATAAGGATCATC